>NW_025783597.1:0-25344 GCF_021130785.1 Homalodisca vitripennis
TCATATGAACAAATTCCCAGGGGGGTTAACGTTTTACCCCGGGGGATAAGTCTCCTAGGGGGTTATCTGGTCATACCAGGATCCTTCCCAGGGGGGGGGGTTAAGAGATTTGGTGACTGGTAAAATTCGGACATGAGGTCCATGGCAGGAAATTCCCTGGGGGGGTTTTAATGTTTACCAGGGGGGTTAAACACATCAGGGGGTTGAATGTACAGGAGGTTATCAAGGTCATAACCAGGAACATATCCCCGGGGGGGGGTTAATATTTACCGGGGGTTATATGACCACACTTTGGCCTTTTTTACGAGGGTATTTGTGTCTTGAGTGAACAATAATAAATATTCCTCATGTCCCTATCTACTCAGTTGACTGCTTAGCTTAACGCTCAGCCAACCTCCCCGAAGTCGAACTGAACCTTTTCTGTAGATCACGGACTGTGATATCCTAAATCCCGTATTAAAATTATGTTTTTGTGAGTTACGACCCAACCGTTTAGCGCCGCTAATCAAGCCCGGAAATGTAAATTTTATAGGGCGAAAATGTCCCAATATATTTCACTGTAATCGCGTTTTTGGCGGTCCAAACTAAGGGAAATATAGTAAAAAGTCAACTGGAACCTTTTTTTGTAGTGTCATCTTATTTCCTAAATAAAAACGTTTAATGTCTTATTTTGGACCTCCGACCAATGGTTTTCGGGCCGCTAATCGACCCCAAAAAACAAAAGTTTCGCGTAAAAGAGTTTACAACAAAATTGCGATACATAATCAAACCGTTTTTTTTTCGGGCCAAACCAATCGAGATTAGGGCAAAAGGATTACTGGGAACCTTTTTCTGTAGGATCCGCGTCAATTTGCTAATTTGATGGGTCAATCAGATTTTTGAGCATAACGACCAAACGGTATCGGCCGCTATCGGGCTTGAAACATTATTTTTATATCGAAAAAATCTCTGGAATTCTCAAATGGTTTCTGAGCGTTTTGTCCGCTTAAAATCCCAATGGAAGATCTAGAGCAAAAAGTCATTAGAACCTTTTTTGTAGTATCACTTCATTCCCTGGACCATTGAATTCTTCCCGTCAGAATCCCGAGCTAGCTTCCAACGGTTCCGCACCGCTATCGGGCTTCTACAAAAAATGGCCTGCAGGGGTGAAGAATTGCGGCGAATTTTTTGGGAATTTTTTTTGAGGGGTTTTGAAAATGAAAAATTCTCACTTTTCCGGGATTTTCCTGGTGGTTACACGTGGAGAAGCCTATCTGTGTACCTAAATTTACAAGTCGCTCTAACTCATCTGGAAGTAGGTTAGAATTAGTATAACGTGAGTCAAGTCAGTTCAAGTTACACATGCGGTTGTATATATATAGGACTCGCCTTCGAGCTCGCCTAGGGGCTAACGCCCCCAGGCCCCCCGATGATGTAACAGCTTGCAAATTCGGGGGATAAGGAAAGATTTTGGTGTATGGTTGTACTTCGGACATGAGGTCATGCCATGAAATTCCCTGGGGGGGAAGGGGGTTTAACTGTTACTGGGGGTTATGAAATCAGGGGGGTTATCTGGTTATATCAGGAACTTCCCCAAGGGGGGTTAAGAGGTATTTGGTGATTTGTTAGAATTCGGACATGAGGTCATGCCAAGGAAAATTCCACTAGGGGTGGGGTGGTTAAATGTTACCAAGGGTGGTTAACGACATCCAGGGGATTTAATTTTACTCAGGAGGTTATCTGGTCATACCAGGAAATACTCGGAGGGGGGGTTAAAGTTACCGGGGGTTAATGACACATTTTGTGCCTATTTTAGAAGGGTGTTATGTGTCTGTGAACCAAAATAAAAATTTGTTCTGGTTCCCTATCGTATCTATTGAGAGAAACGCATAGCTAAAACGTCTCAGCCCAAAACTTAGTTAAATGTAGGTTGTATTCACTCGTTAACTAACCCTAGCAAAAGCCTGAAATCTTTGATATGAATTACACAAATATCTTGTCACATATACATGGTAATATATATTTTAAAACTTCCCAAAAATTTCTCCAATTCACGACAAATATTTTACTGCTAGTTTATCGCTGTTTTCCAGGGACATATCAGCAAAAAGTTTACCCAGACTTATTTTTTGTAGAACAATTTATCTAAAAAAACTTATTTAAATGGCATGTTTTGAGCTTAGACGAACCAACCGTTTAGCCGCCTATCAAGCCCGGAATGATAAATTTTTGTGTGGCGGAAAATTTCCAAATATTTTCACTTAGATCGCGTTTTTGCGGTCAAACTAATGGAGATATAAGTAAAAAGTTTTACTAAACCTTTTTTGTAGATCATCTTATTTTCTAAATCAAACGTTCGTCATAATTTTGACTCTACCGAAACGAAAAAAGAAAAAAATCCATACGAAACAAAAAAATAAAAAACGAAAAAAGAAGAAAAAACAAAGAACCGAAAGAAAGGCACTAAATCCCTACGAAACAAAAAAAAAAAAGCGAGAAAAAAACTAAAAAACACACGCGTCCACGCCCCTCCTCCGCCCCGCCGTCCCCTCCTCCCTCCCACCCTTGCCTTCAACTCCCCTCCCACCCATCCCCCCCCCCCCTCCCTCCCCCTCCACATCCACGCCCCTCTCAACCCGTCCTACCCCCCCCTCCTGTCATTGTCCCCACCTCCCCCCCCCCCCCCCAACCCCCAATGGTGAAATCCGCGTGCCGCTACTCGACCCCCCCACAAAACAAAGATTTTCCACGTAAACATTAACAAGGCCCCCATGATGTACGCATTGCCAAACTTCTGGGATAAGAGCGGTATATCGGGGAAAGGTTATGTCCCGAGCTTAAGATTATGGATTTGGGAGATAAAAGTTTGAACGCCATTTCTATCGAAATTTTCAAGATTAATTCAAAGTTTTGACATTTAAAGGCATTTATGTAGGCATAACCGATTAGATAACGACAACCAAGTGACTGGACCTTTCTTGGTCGAAAATTTAATTTTCTCTTTCGATATATGCCATCAGATTTAAGCTACGACCTATAATTTAAGGCAAGTAACAGAGCTTAGGACGATAAAGACTGTACTAGGCCATGTTTTTAAATGAATTTTCCGGGGGTGTTAATTTTACCCAGCCAGGCATTACCTGGTCATCACAAAATGACTAAATATTGACATTTATTAACCCGAAACCGATGGACGGTAGAGCAAAAGCTTCACTGGACCTTTTTTTGTAGAACGCCTAGATTATTTTTTTTTTTTTTTTATTTTTTTTTTTTTTTTTTTTTTGTGTTATTAAAATAACATTTTAAAAATGTACTATAGTTCAGGGGTTTGTCCACAGATAAAGGGGTCTCAGAAAAACAAAATACTTCATGTATAACTTAAAAAATCAATACTTTAAAAACACGTTATGCGGCCAAACCGTTGAGGATACGGGAAATAATGTTTACTGAACTTTTTTTTGTAGATGACGTCAATTTCCTTAAATCCTACTAAAAATTTGTTTTGAGCCTACGACCAACCGTTTTAGCCGCTATCGAAAGCCCGATAATGCTAAATTTTTTTAGGCTGAAAAATTTCGCAAAAAAATTCACTTAATTCGCAGTTATTCTGGCGGCCAACACCAATCGAGATAAGAGTAAAAAGTCACTGTAACCGTTTTTTTGTAGAGCACTTCATTCCCCCACTAACGATTTTTTTCATCAGATCCGAGCTACAACGCTAACGGTTTTAGATCGCTACAGAGCCTCAAACAAAAATCTACAAGCCGAAAATCGTCCCAAAATTTGAACAAAATTTTCGAATTTGAGAGCATGTTTCGGGTGGACCGGTAGAGATGCGGGGAAGTATAATGTGCCCATTCTGTAGATCATAAAATTTGCTAAAACCCCTTAAAAATTAGATTTGAGCTACTGCCAACGGTTTATTCGCTAGACGGCTCGAAAGCAAAAAACTACACCAGTTTTTAACCAGTTTCAACCGGTTTTTAATTTTTTTAAGGGGTTTAAAATTAAAAATTCCAGGTTTTCAGACTTTTCCTGTTGGTTTATACGGCAAAAGGTACCTGCGTGCCAAATTTCAAGTTTCTAGCACTTTCTTAGAACATATGTTTAGAAATTTGTAATCTATATTATCAAGTGAGTCAGTCAGCTCAGTTTCACCAATGCGGCTGTATAGTATATTTAGACTCGCCTTTCGGCTCGCTGGGGGCCTATCGCCCCCAGGCCCCCATATGATGTTACGCTTAGCAAGTTCGAGGATAACCGCGGTATATCGGGCGAAAGTTTTATGTCCGAGCATTAGAAATAGGGGATCTGGGAGTTTAAAAAGAAGACCCATTTTAAATCGAATTTTCCAGATTTTAAACATAGTTTTTTGACTTTAAGGCCATTTTTGTGGCTAAACCGTTAGAGATTCACAAAGAAAAAAGTGACTGGACCTTTCTTTCTTGTCGGATAATGTAATTTTTATCTTTCGATTCTGGTGTCAGCCCGATTTTAGCTACGACGTCCTGGTTTTTAGCCAGTAACGGAGCTGTGGATGAAAGGGACTTGCACTGGGTGGGCTTTTGTGAATTGTTTAGTGTTAGTGTAAATATAATCAAAAACCCAACCCTGAGGCTCATTATTTTTTAAGTTGTTTAGGGGGGTTTAATTTGCTACAGTAGGATTTATCTATGTCATGCCAGGAAATTCCCGGGAGGGGGGAGATTAATGTTAAAGCGGGTTAAGACAATCAGGCTTGGTGGGAGTTATAATTTAGTCAGGATATTATTCTGGTCCATATGAATACATATTCCCGGGGGGTGGTTTAATGTTACCAACGTGGTTTAATGACACACGTGGGCCTATTTTAAGAGGGTGGCGTTGTGTCTTTGAACATAATAAAAAAACACTCTGTCCCTATATACTATTGAAAACTTTCACTAACGCTCAGCCCAACTCAACTCACCGACGTGGAGGGGGGTTTTAGTCACTCGTTAACACGGTAGTAATACAAGGTCAAGCCTGGAACCAGCCATGAAGGGTGCGACAACTAAATTATAATTGAAAAAATTTAAAAAACCACCTATAAAAAAGTAAACGAACCGGAATAATTTTGTCATTTAGGAGCATTTACATCAGGCTTAACGGAAAAGATAAACGATAGTAAAGCTGCCTGGAACCTTTTTTTTTAGATCCTATGAATAGCTAGTTACAAAAAATTTTTACATTTTAAAGCTAGGGGGCTGAAACGGTTTTCGGCCAATATCGAGCCCAGAAGTGTAAGTTTTTTGAAGTAGAATTTTTCAAACAATAATACAACGTTTTTAACGGCTTTAAACCATCGGAAGATTAGAGTAAAATGTTACTTGACCTTTTTTGTAGAAGCACATTGTTCTCGTATTAAAATGCGATTTTTATTTCTACCCTAGACGTACAAAGGTTCCCGCTTAACACAGAGCCCAGAAAACTATATCTCACGTAAAACGTAAAAAAGTCTATACTTTACCCAACGCGTTATGCGGCCCAAACCGGTGATGATAGGGCAAAATATTACTTGACCCTTTTTTTGTTAGATTCACGCTCATTTCCTAAATCCCATTGAAAATATTTGTTTTTGAGACTACAGACCAACCGTTTTCAGCCGCCTATCGAGCCCCGAAAGGTAACAATTTTTTAGCGCGAAAATTTCCATTAATTAATTTTAATGTAATCGCGTTATTTTAATATTACGGCCAAAACCAATTGAGATAGAAGCCAAAAAAGTCACTAGACCTTTTTTGTAGGTTCACATTCATTCCTGATTCATGAATTTTTCGTCAGATCGAAGCTAGCTCCAAACGGTTTTGCGCACCGCTATCGGGCCTTCAAAAGGGAGGGAAAGCCTGCAAGGGGCAAAAAGGTGGTACACTCTCACGAATTTTTTTGAAGGGGTTCAAAATTAAATAAATTCCGGTTTTTTCAGACTTTTCCCGGTTGGTTTGAAGACTCCAGCTAGGTGTGTGCATATAATTCGGTGTTTCCTCAGCACTTCCTAGAAGTGGGTTTAGAATTTGTATACCCTATCTCAGTGGAGTTGGTGAGTTCAGTCAGTTACACGATGCTGGCTGTATAATTATATGGGACTCCGCCTTTCCGGCCTCGAGCTGGGGGCTACGCCCCCAGCCCCCATGATGTACGCTTGCAAAATTCGGGGATAAGCCGGAATTCGGGGACAGCGGAGGGATTTGGTTGTTGGTTTTAATAATCGGGCTTAAGTTTTTTCAAGATTACTTGTCCCCTACAGTGTCCTGTCTCGTGGGAAAACGGCATTTATTAAAACAATATTTTTAGGTGCATAACGTGGTATCTACAAAAAGCTCGAATAGTATTTTGCGCTGTATCTCCCGTGGTTAGGTCAGTAAAACGGGATTATCGAAAGCGAAAATTCTTGTAATTTTTTTCGCCGAAAATTGAAATTTTGTGGTCCGATAAGCCAGTTCTAACCGTTACTAATATTGTTGGGACGTATCACGTGTGCAAGTTGGGAGATTTATCGGTAACATATATTTCTGTCAAATTAGTGTTGTCAAGTAACTTTTAAAGTTAGATACAAAACAGTTGTTTGCCCGTTAGATATGTCCATGTAAGGCACGACGTATCCCAGTCTCGCCACGGGGAGGCCGACAAACACCTGAGAACCATATATTATTAAACAAAATTACAAGCTATCGTAGGGATGTTCACACCGTCATAATCCATGTCTACAAATTTTAGTTTGTTTATATACTTGTGGTCATAATTGATTTGGTAACAACTTATTTGAATATTGTTTGACCACATCCACGGTGTGCAAGTTGGAAAGATTTAAGCGGTAAACGTATATTTGTGTCAAATTAGTTATTAGTAACTTATGAGTTGAATAAAACGTTGTAATGCCCGTACTAGTTTGTCTCAAATGCTTTAGAATGCAAATCATGACCTGTATCCAGTCTCGCCACGGGGAGGCCCTCTAAACTTTTGTATACGGAATTACAAGTTATCATCGTTGATCAATGATGTTGCTTTTACATATTCGATTTACAAATTTGAATATTAGGTTCTGTGTATACTTGTGTCCAAATGATTTGGTTATAATAGAACTTATCTGGTTGTTGAAACTTTTGTTTTGGCCGCGATTAGTTTTGTGAAAGACTTCAACTGTGGTCCTTTCCCTCATGGGGAAACAATCATTATCAAACACAATAGTTAGTGTATAGATGTGGTCCTACAGATAAAGTTAAAATAATAGTTTTGCTTGTATATCCCTTGGGAGTAGGCCGTGAAACTGCGATTACCGAATGCAAAATTCCTTTTAATATTTTACGGTGAAAATATGGAGATTTCGGCTCCTGATAGCCGTCACAAACGTTACCTAATATTTGTTTCACGCATGTAAACCGGCTGCAAGTTGGGAGATTTAGCGGTAACATAATGCTATTTTTGGTGTCAAATTAGGTTTGAACTTTTAATTGATATAAACTGTTCTTTGCTCTGTTTAGTTTGGTCAATGCTTCAAATATACGGTAGACCATAATATTTAATTAAGAAAATTACAGCTATTGTCAGTCAATAATATTCTCCATCATGTCGTGTGGAACATTTTGCATATTTAGTTGTGTATATACTAGTGTCAAATGATTTGGTAATGAACTTATTGGTTGTTGAAACAGTTGTTTGCCCGTTATTTTGTCAATGCTTTAAATGCAAGCATGACGTATCCAGTCTCGCCACCGGGAGGCCGGCAAACGTGGGAATTAACAAAATTACATCAATCGTTGGTTAATGTTGATCCTCAATGTCGTGTGCATCTTTGCGTATTTAGTTGTGTATATACTTGTGTCAAATTATTGGGTAATAATAAATTTTTTTAAACTGTTGTTTGCCCGTTAGTTTGTCAATGCTTTAAATGCAAGCATGACGTATCCAGTCTCGCCACGAGGAGGCCGGCAAACGTAGAGACCATATATTTACATATATACAGAAAACTATTTACATCGACGAGGAGTTTTGTTTTGGCAGGCCCTCTAGCCTACTGCCGCATCAATCAGAATGGGGAGTTTTGTTCTGGCAGGTCCCATTGCCTACTGCCTAATCAGTCACTACGGGGAGTTTTGTTTTGGCAGGTCCCCTAGCCTACTGCCTAGTCAATCACGACGGGGAGTTTTGTTTTGGGCAGGCCCCCTAGCCTACTGCCAGTGTCAATCACGACGGGGAGTTTTTTTTGGGCAGGCCCCCTAGCCTACTGCCAGTGTCAATCTCGACGGGGAGTTTTTGTTTCGGCAGGGCCCCCTAGCCTACTGCCAATCTCAATCCGGTTACACTGAAAGAAGTTCGCCGTACACGATGTTCTTCGCGTAGGCGACTTCATTGTGTACCCTTTCGGGGCGGACGAGGACAACTATGTCTTCCGGACATCGAACTCTACTGAGCAGGACGTACAGCTGGCCATGAGTGAAGCAATCAGTGCGAAGATCGACTCCGACCTGAATCTATTGTCTGACCTTGGCTCTTGTGGCCGGTCATCGCGTATGCTAGCATCAGAGGAAACTGACGTCGACGGACAAGTAACGGCGAACCTTCAACGATCGCGAACCTAAAGATTATTCTAGGAATACCGATAGGTTGCGCGTCGTGAGGGCGTCTGACGGTAAATCAACCGATTGGTTATAGCTGTCACAATGGACCTTAGTGCCGTTTTACAAGGCCCGTCAGCGATATTTAGATTCCTCATGATGAGGCACACTGAGCCGATCTTAAGTCGCAGCACGTGATCAGGAACACCCTTGCCTGTAGCCTGGTTCAGTAGAGGGATTTCAACAGCAAGATTGTCATCGTTTTCACGGTCCACAGTGTCGGCGCTTCGCAGCTCATGAAGGCGACCGTCTACAGAGTTCAAGATTATGTCGTTGATCTCTCGGACGTTCACGTTCAGAGTCGAGAGGATCGCACGACGAGCACACTGATCGGGATCGCGGAGTACGTCGGGAGGAAAGACTGTAGAGATGAGGGCTTGTAATGCAGTGACATATCTCACCTCGCACAAGGGAATAAGTGTTGTCACTTTCTTCTACCCTCCCCGAAAGTTGTGGACGGAACAGTGCCGTTGCCTACTGCGAGAAGGAAGTCAGAGTAGTCAACGGAACTGCCTCGTCCCTGTGCGGTGTCGTCAGAGAGAAAGACGCGGAACAGTCGCCACAGACGCGAGGCCCGAAGTGAAACGCACGCGACGGCATCTGCCGTACGTGCCTTTACAACAACGGGTGCGATCTGCCGGAAATCTCCAGAGCACAGAAAGATCTTGCCACCGAATGGCTCATCGCGGTTCATTGAGATTCTCGAAGCGAGCGGTCGAGGATCTCAAAAGATGTAGCGATTGGGCCATCGGGGCCTCGTCGAAGACGATGAGCTGAGCAGCTCTTATCAGTTCTGGCACGCTGGGACCCGTTGGTTATGTTCCCAAACGCCAGACCCGTCGCCCAGTTCGAGCGGAAGCCGGAACATGCTGTGAGCCGTTGAACCACCAGGCATGTTTCCTGCAGCGATGCCCGAGCTGGCGACGGCCAGTGCAATCTGACGACAACTACGCACGTGTGCCAGTATGACACGAAGAAGTGACGTTTTAACCATATCCCCCGGGACCATCGAGGAAGATTACTCTTGAGGATCGGCGGTCACCGGGGTTTGTCGAGAAGGGAACGCACGTGTTTGCAGAACGCGTCTCTGATCTTCTGAGAGCTTTTTGTTCCCATTCCTCGACAATGGCCCGCTGTTGGTTCTCGCCATAGTCCAACAAGCTCCCTTCCCACTTCTGTCGTGTCATCCTGCACGTCGGGGAGACCACAATCCACTAAAGACAATCCCTGCCGACGTAGACTGCGATCGATATCGATCAAGGAAAGTGTATACGCTCTTTCGGGGTCAAGTGGGCTCCTTTCCAAGTGGTCCTCGCAAAGGGTGTCACGGAAGGAATCCCACAGAATTGCTGCAGGAGCACCCATATACAAAGGAGCACGAAGAAGGAACGAAGTCTCGAAGCGACCATAAACCCAGAAGCCTCTCGCAGCGCTTCGCGGTACTCATCCTCGTCTTCAATCAACCTCGAGCTGACGACAAACCTCCTGGAACGTACGGCAATCAGGACCACCGCGTGACAGGAGGTCGGAGTAGCCGCGACAAGGTGTTGACAAGAGGAGCATCCGAAGGTAGTAGAGTTCTCCACGATTAGGCGAGACCCAAAACACTCTACATACCTTCCCTCCACGCTGGCGAGGTGTGACGAAGTGTTTCCCGTCTTGATGTTCATATATCGGTTCTGTTTTTGGTCTTTTGTCATGAATAATGTAGTTCTCAAAAAATGACTGATAGGTTTAAGCTGTCAAAAGTTTTATCAACAGGTCTGTTAAAATACAATATTAACTTGGAGCTTGATCTAGTTATCGCAGAGGTGAGATCACCGGGACGAAAACAGACGTGCTGTTTACCCTCAAGATGGACGGGTAGACACTCAACTGTCGGTTCTGACTTTGAGATTGGGAAGTCCAAGAGACGCCAGCATGCGTTCGCTTGCACCAACCATTCTCTTAGTCACATAGTGTTCTACCTCGTCCTCTTGTTGCCACAAAGGAGTGACGGTGACGTTTTGAAGTGACCCACCCTTCATCAGGTATTTGAATAGATACTTGATGACGCGGACGGGTAGACGCAAGCTCCAAGTTAATGTGTGCTTCATACTTAAGCAATAGTGCGGCGTGTATATGGAACCACCCATCCATCATGAACAGTAACAGACCTGTTGCGTGACTTGATTTGACCGGTATTTCTATAGTCCCGCCTGTACTGAACAAATCCTCTATCATCCACGTGAGTTGTCTGGCATGAAGGCTTAGGATAGAACTTTGTGCAGTGACCCTTCACAGCGTCCCAGCACAGGAAGTCGGTGCGATTGATCAGTGCCACAAGGACCGTGGATCATGTGCTGTAACACCAACTTCCTGAGTCTTCCACCGGCTTCTTCTTCTGAGGGGATGTCAGCGCGGATTACAGAGTCGATTTCGTCTGCTTGTACTGGACCGTCTCCGTCAATCTTAAACACAATGTGGGCGTGAGGAAGGCCCCTCATTTGCATTTCGATGACGTAGACGAATATAGTTCGTGCAGCCGAACATCGCTTCCGCTCCGCAGATCTCGAAGAAAGCTCTAGAAGTTTTATCTGGAAAAACTCTGCAAGCCGTGCTAGGGTCACTGCGTCCACTGCCGTGAGGACACGCTCTCTTGTTTTCCTCCCAAGTCGCGCTGTACGTGAATGTAAGGAAGTACGTTGGTGAACCCAGGCGTGTGGACGAGAGCCATCGCGTTCTCGTAATGAATTTTCATGTACCTGGGCCCACCAGTGAACGTACTTGGGAGGTAAACTTTTACCAGGCTGTGCCCCACCCTCGCCTTGGACTGTTTCATCCCGAGCGATGTCTTCGCTAACCTTGCCTTCCTGCCAGACCATCACGTTGAGCGTCAAGAAGTTCATTCAGCTGTCCTATCCGCAATGGCATTTTGGGCTGACGACCGTGACTGTGAAAATCTTATAAAACGAAGTCTCTCCTCTTCAAACCTCGCAAACATCTCGACCTGCCAAGCTTGAGAAAGTCGGCCAAGATAAGAAAAACGAGGATTGGAGAGCAAGAGACAACGTGAATAGTTATATTGGGAAAGTTTTTTTCCCGTTATTATCCAGCATGCCGATGTGCCATCCTAAAGTGCCTTGCGGATAGAGAAGTGGGTACTGGAAGGGCTCCATCAGAGGACTAAAGAGATCGATGGTAGAAGGTCTTCCAGCCCCCACTTTCCAGACGGTGAGCCGACGAGGCTCAGTGACTGCGTCATCACAACTAAGCACGGCGTGCACTTCAATAACCTCTTTGCCTGTCACCAAGAACATTGCCATGAGTAGCTCGACTTGTAATCTGGAATTCCAAGTGAGGCGTTTGACCAAGGGCTCATCACTTAACCGCCGGAATTCATGGATATAAGGGTTCAACGAATCTAAATAATTTTTTTATTTCGTCCACTGTGGCGGCATCAAGTGATCTACTAATGGCAATGTTCCTGCGTTCTTCGCCATCGTCGATGTAAAGGCGGCACCGATTTACGAATTGGACGTCACCGCCCGCAGTAACAAACCTTTGGCCGGGGGCGTCCAAGCTGTATACCTGGTGATACATCCTCCCTTCGATTTTGAAGAATGAGAGGCCACTTGGGTGCCGGTATCCACCAGAAATTTCGAGGGCACAGAGAGCAAAGAGGTCATTGTAGGCACGCGCTCTGTCGAGGAAGCGTCGGTTTGAGTAGAATGGTGCATTGAGAGGTGGTTAAATTGGTCACATTGTATGCTCCCTCTCCACAACACCACTTTTTTCTATCTTCTTCTTCCGCGAACAGAGGTGCTTGGCAGTGAGGACAGATAAATACGTCATCATTCCAAAGGCAGGTTTTCTTTAGCTTGTAGCTGTTAATGTTGTAAAGCAATGCACCACACCAATGCGCCATTGGTCCGTGGGTAACGATGAGTCGAGCTAGTGAAATTGGCATGTGACGAAGTTCGGCTAGCTTAGGATTGGAACAAACGGAAACCCCTGAACTCTTTCCCGACAAGTTTCCACGTTTTGTTTGTAGTAGCGCTGAACAGCTTTCCCTGTTGACATTAGGATGCTGTTGACTGTAAACGGCGTACAGCATCTCTGTTGACCTCAGGATGTTGTTGGCTATAACGCTGGACAGCACTTCTGTTGACGTCTGGAATGCTGTTGGCTATAACGCTGGACAGCACTTCTGTTGACGTCAGGATGCTGTTGGCTGTAAACGGCGGACCGCCGTCTCTGTTAACCTCAGGATGTTGGTTGGGTATATAACGGCGGACAGCACTTCTGTTGACGTCAGGATGCTGTTGGCTATAACGACTCACTGCTTTCCTGTGGACTTCGGGGTGCTGTTTCATGATACTTATGGCGTGCGTCAACACTTATTTTGGGATTCCGCTCAACGTATCTTCTCTTCGCCTCTCTCACTTGCTCGATTCTCGTTGTTTTGAGTAGCTTTGGGCGTCCACGACGTACTTTCCTCGGTCTTCCAAAGGATTTATGTTTTATTACACTTTCTACAGGATATGAAATTACTTCAGGGCTCTTTTCTAGTTTAAGATGTTCAAAATTATTTACATTGTGGTCTCTGGGCGCTATACCACAATCTTGTGGTATAACTCCAAATGTTTCTGAATTAATTTGGGTTCGGGACTGGTACACTATCACTAATGGTCGGCGTAAGAAATCTTAATCTGGTTACAGTAAACTGTCTCACTGACCCGTCGCAGAGCAGCATTTGACAACAATAACGAGGCCAGAGCTGAATAGTTTTCACACTGGAAGAGCCGGGCCAGGTTATTTTTTGTCATCGGCCAAATCGTACACTCTGTCCTCGTTCACTGGATGAGGATCAAACAAGTACAGCCGTTCCTGGGAGCGCCAAAAAGCAACTGTAATTGTTTTGTCCAGTGAAGAGAAACCCAATTTTTTCAAAATCCTCAGCCATCAAACATTGCAAAACATTTGGACAAAGACATAACGCAGTCGTCCATAATCTGCTCGAGAAAGAGGATATAGGGCATCATGAACAGCATGAATTTTCTGCAAACGGCAACGGACTGTTCATGGATGAGAAAATCGGTAGGAAGTTCATCTGCACACAAATACCGGCTTCCACCCATACGATTCTCATCCCGCAATGTTCTATAAAGAAGATCACCAGTGATGAGAATCGTATCGATGGCCGCAGTAGAAAATTCCAATCTAAGAGTTTTCCAGGCAAGGGCACAAGCAGAAATCGCAGTGCACTGCGAGTTTTTGCTCGTCGGAAATATCTGCTCATTCCCTTGATGAAAAGAGCCCTTAGCAACACAACTAAAAGACATTGTTTCTACAGTAAAGGGATAAAAGTTTGTATATCTATTCGTAGTCTTCTTGAAGACAAAGAAAGATTTCTCCAAAGAGTTTACTAAAAAACAAAGTAAACAAATATATAATTATTGCAACAGTGTTAGACATGGCATAAGGTACGTTGGTACGTGCCGTACAGAGCTCGCCAAGCTCTATCTTCTACACACTGTTAACCAAAAACTTTCACTATGAGGGCGTTTTGTCGTTTAACCAATGGAGATAGGATAAAAAGTGAATTAAATTTTTGTAACTAAATATAATTTACTTTGAACGTTCTGCCCTAAGATGTTACATTACCAATAACCACTAGTTCGGCCAGTATTACTTATTTAAGAAAAGTCTGCATAGTAAAGAATGGATTCAAGTTGTGAACATACACGGGTGTGAAATTTACTCTGTCCCTATCTACTACCCGACTTTTGCAGATCACTTTATTTAATAAGAAGTGCTGAGAAAAAATTTGGGTTATTATGAATCGCTCAACACCTATTACACTTTAAAACTCAGAAAAGAATAACCAGATAAACAGAAACAATATAATTATTATTGGAAAGCAGTGTTTGAGACACGGCGTAAGGTACGTTTTGTTACGTTACCGTCAAGAGCTCGCCAGGCTTCTATTTTACGAACATTGTGAATCAAATATTTCACTTTGAGGGCGATTTCGTCGGCTTAAACCGATGGAGATAGAGCAAAAAGTTAACTGAACCTTTTTTTGTAGATCGCGCAATTTGCTAAATTTGATGGGAGTCAATCAATGATTTGAGAGCTACGACCAACCGGTTCGGCCCCCGACTATCGGGCTCGAAACATTATCTTTTATCGAAAAAAAATCTCTGGATATTTCAAATGTTCCGGAGCGTTTTTTGTCGGCTTAACCATGGAAGATACAGCAAAAAGGTCACTGGAACCTTTTTTTGTAGTTCACTTCATTTCCTGGACCATGAATTTTTCGGTTCAGATCCGAGCTATGCATCAAACGGTTCGCACCAGTCTATCGGAACTTATACAAAATAAAGGCGCTGGGCCAGGGGGCGAAAAAATTGGCGCAAATTTTGCTCGAATTTTTTTTGGAGAATTTGGTCACATTGTATGCTCCCCTCTCCCACAACACCACTTTTTTCATATTCTTCTTCTTCCCGCGAACAGAGGTGCTTGGCAGTGAGAGACAGATAAAATACGTCATCATTCCAAAGGCAGGTTTTCTTTAGCTTTGTAGCTGTTCCGTAATATGTTGTAAAGCAATGCACCACACCCAATTGCGCGCCATTGGTCCGTGGGTAAACGGATGAGTCGAGCTAGTGCAAATTGGCATGTGGACGAAAGTTCTGGGCTAGCTTAGGATTGGACAAACGGGATATCCCCGTGAACTACTTTCCCGACCAAAGTTTCCCACGTTTTTGTTTGTTAGTATGCGCTGAAACATGCGATTCCCTGTTGACCATTTAGGATGCTTGTTGACTGTAACGGCGATTAACAGCATCTCGCTGTTGGACGCTCAGGATGTTGTTTGGCTAAAACGCTGGGACAGCACTTCTGTTGGACGTCCTGGATGTGCTGTTGGCCTATAACGCTGGACAGCTAACTTCTGTTGAACGTCAGGATGCTGTTGGCCTGTAAACCGGGCCCGGGACCCGCGTCTCTGTTAACCTCAGGATGTTGTTTTGGGGTATAACGGGGCGGGACAGCACCTTCTGTTGGACGTTCAGGAAAATAAAGAATTAAAGATAATGTCTGTTGGCTATAAACGACTCACTGCTTTCCTGTGGGAACTTTTCGGGGGTGCTGTTTCATGATACTTATGGCGTATGGCCGTCAACACTTATTTTGGGAATTCCGGTCTCAAACGTGATCTTCTCCTTCGCTCTCTCTTCACATTGCTCGAATTCTCGTTGTTTTGAGTAGCTTTGGGCGTTCCACGACGTACTTTTCCATCGGTCTTCCCAAAGGGATTTATGTTTGTTATTTCACACTTTCTTACAGGATAATGAAATTACTTCAGGGCTCTTTTCTAAGTTTTAAGATGTTCAAAATTATTTACATTGTCGTGTCTCCTGGGCGCTATAACCACAATTTCTTGTGGTTATAAAACTCCAAATGTTTTCTGAACTTAATTTGGGTTCGGGGACTGGTACACTATCACTAGATGGTCGGCGTAAGAAAATCTTAATCTGGTTTACAGTTAAAACTGTCCTCACTGACCCGTCCCAGAGCAGCATTTGACAACAGGAATAACCGCGGGCCAGAGGCCAGAGCTGAATATGTTATTTCACACTGGTAATAGAAGCCGGGCCCAGGTTATTTTTGTCAATCGGCCAAAATCGTTACACCTTCTGTCCTCGTTCACTGGAATGAGGATCAAACAAGTAACAGCCCGTTCTCTGGGGTGAGCGCCAAAAAAAGCAACTGTAATTGTTTGTCCAGTGAAGAGAAACCCAATTTTTTCACAAAATCCATCAGGCCATCAAAACATTGCAAAAAAACATTGGACAAAGACATAAAGCGCAGGGGTTCGTCCATATCTGCTCGAGAAAGAGGATATAGGGCATCATGAACAGATGAATTTTCTGCTACGGCAACGGACTGTTCATGGATGAGAAAATCGGTAGGAAGTTCATCTGCAACACAAATACCGGCTTCCACCCATACGATTCTCATCCCGCAATGTTCTATAAAGAAGATCACCAGTGATGAGAATCGTATCGATGGCCGCAGTAGAAAATTCCAATCTAAGAGTTTTCCAGGCAAGGGCACAAGCAGAAATCGCAGTGCACTGCGAGTTTTTTTGCTCGTCGGAAATATCTGCTCATTCCCTTGATGAAAAGAGCCCTTAGCAACACAACTAAAAGACATTGTTTCTACAGTAAAGGGATAAAAAGTTTGTATATCTATTCGTAGTCTTCTTGAAGACAAAGAAAGATTTCTCCAAAGAGTTACTAAAAACAAAGTAAACAAAATATAATTATTGCAAACAGTGTTAGACATGGCATAAGGTACGTTGGTACGTGCCGTACAGAGCTCGCCAAGCTCTATCTTCTACACACTGTTAACCAAAAACTTCACTATGAGGGCGTTTTGTCGTTTAACCAATGGAGATAGGATAAAAAGTGAAATTAAATTTTTGTAACTAAATATAATTTACTTTGAACGTTCTGCCCTAAGATGTTACATTACCAATAACCACTAGTTCGGCCAGTATTACTTATTTAAGAAAAGTCTGCATAGTAAAGAATGGATTCAAGTTGTGAACATACACGGTGTGAAATTTACTCTGTCCCTATCTACTACCCGACTTTTGCAGATCACTTTATTTAATAAGAAGTGCTGAGAAAATATTTGGGTTATTATGAATCGCTCAACACCTATTACACTTTAAAACTCAGAAAAGAATAACAGATAAACAGAAACAATATAATATTATTGAAACAGTGTTTGACACGGCGTAAGGTACGTTGTTACGTACCGTAAAAGAGCTCGCCAGGCTCTATTTACGACATTGTGAATCAAATATTTCACTTTGAGGGCGATTTGTCGCTTAACCGATGGAGATAGAGCAAAAAGTTACTGAACCTTTTTTGTAGATCGCGCAATTTGCTAATTTGATGGGTCAATCAGATTTGAGCTACGACCAACGGTTCGGCCGCTATCGGGCTCGAAACATTATTTTTATCGAAAAAAATCTCTGGAATTTCAAATGTTCGAGCGTTTTGTCGCTTAACCATGGAAAGATACAGCAAAAAGTCACTGGACCTTTTTTGTAGTTCACTTCATTCCTGACCATGAATTTTTCGTCAGATCCGAGCTAGCTCAAAACGGTTCGCCCGCTATCGGACTTACAAAAAAAGGCCTGCAGGGGCGAAAAATGCGCAAATTTTCTCGAATTTTTTTTGAGGGGTTTAAAAGTAAAAAAGTCCGGTTTTCAGACTTTTCCTGTTGGTTACACGACAAAAGGTACCCGCGTGCCAAATTTCAAGTTTCCAGCACTTCTAGAACTATGTTAGAATTTGTATACATCCATCAGTGAGTGAGTGAGTGAGTGAGTGGTTTCACATGCGGCTGTATATAATATAGGACTCGCCTTCGGCTCGCTGGGGGCTACGCCCCCAGGCCCCCCATTTGGGTGTTGGCCAAATTCGGGTATAAGAATGATTTGGTGATAGGTCAAATTCGGATATTATGTAATGCCAGGAAATTCCCAGGGGGGGGGTTTAGCGTTACCGGGGGTTAAGACATCAGGGGTGATCTTGTCATACCAGGAACTTTCCAAGGGAGATTAAGAGATTTGGTGATTGGTAAAAATCGGACATGAGGTCATGCCAAGAGATTCCCTGGGGGGGGGGTTTAATGTTACCAGGGGTTAAGACATCAGGGGGTTTAATTTACTCAGTTGGTTATTTGGTCATAACAGGAAATTGCGCGGGGGGGGGGGTTAAATGTTAACGGGGGTTGGCCAAATTCGGGGATAAGCGGAATTCGGAATTATCTTGGAACCTATGTTATTTAATTTTTCAGTTTTAATCAAAGTTTTGACTTTAATGGCGTTTTACGGGTTAACCGTTAGAGATACGAGAAAAAGTGACTGAACCTTTCCTGTCGGAAATTTAATTTTGTCTTTCGATTGTGCCCTCAGATTTTATCTACGACCTACCGTTCAACCACTATCAGGCAGAATGTTTAAAGGGGGTTAAGACATCAGGGGGTTTAATTTAGTCAGGATATTACCTGGTCATATGAACAAATTCCCGGGGGGGTTAATGTTACAAGGGGTTAATGACACACGTGGGCCTATTTTAGAGGGTGTTGTGTCTTTGAACATAATAAAAAACACTCTGTCCCTACTATTGAAACTTCACTAACGCTCAGCCAACTCCCGACGTGGAGGGGGGTTTTAGTCACTCGTTAACGTAATAATACAAGGTCAAGCTGGAATCAGCATGAAGCGCACTAATTAAAGTTGAAAAATTTAAAACACCTAAAAGTAACGACGAAGAATTTGTCATTTAGAGCATTTATCAGGCTTACGGAAAGAAAAACGATAGAAAGCTGCTGGACCTTTTTTGTAGATTTTATCAATAGATAGTTTTAAAAAGTTTTACATTTAAGCTAGGACCAACGGTTCGGCCAATATTGAGCCCGGAAGATAAGTTTTTAAAGTGAAATTTTCAACATAATCACGGTTTGCGGCTAAACCATGCAAGATAGAGTGAAATGTCACTGGACCTTTTTTGTAGATCGCGTTAATTAGTAATAAAATCATATTTTTATTCTGTGCTATAATTAGGAGTTTGGCCGCAATAAGACCCAGAAAACAAAATATCACGTAAAACTTAGAAAATCAAAACTTTAAAACGCGTTATACGGCCAAACCATTAAGGTTAGGGCAAAAAGTTACATAACCTTTTTTGTAAATCACGCCATTTTACTAAAATCCCATTGGAAATTTTTGTTTTGAGCTACGACCAACCGTTTAGCCGCTATCGAGCCCGAAATGTAAATTTTAAGGCGAAAATTTCATAATATTTTAATGTAATCGCGTTTTGCGGTTAAACCAATTGAGATAGAGCAAAAAAAGTCACTTGACCTTTTTTGTAGATCACTTCATTCCTGATTATGAATTTTTTCGTCAGATCGAAGCTAGCTCAACGGTTCGCCCGCTATCGGGCTTCAAAGGGAAGCCTGCAAGGCCAAAACAGGGTCACTTCGCGAATTTTTTTTGAGGGATTCAAAAGTAAAAAAATCCGGTTTTCAGACTTTTCCCGGTGGTTTGAAGACTCCAGCTACGTGTGTGCAAAATTTGGTGTTTCCAGCACTTCTAGAACTATGTTAGAATTTGTATTACCCTATCAGTCAGTCAGTCAGTCAGTCAGTTACATATGCGGCTGTATATAATATAGGACTCGCCTTCGGCTCGCTGGGGGCTACGCCCCCAGGCCCCCATGATGTACGCTTGCAAATTCGGGGATGAGCGGTTAAATTTACGCTTGCATATTCGAGATAAGAGGGATTTGATGATTGTTAAAATTTGGACATGAGGTCAAGCCAGGAAATTCCCTGGGGGGGTTTTAATGTTACCAGGGGTTAAGACATCGGGGGGTTATCTGGTCATACCAGGAACTTCCCAAGGGGGGTTAAGAGATTTGGTGATTGTTAAAATTCGTACATGAGGTTTTCATGTTCCCTGCTCTATCCGATTCCGAGAATCGTATGGGTCATATCGCTTCGCTAACGCTCAGCCAATTGATATGTGGTGTATAATAACAATCAATAGACATCGCAGAACAGTTAAGTTATGTGTTCGCGAAATTAGAAGACAAGAAGAATTTGATGGTAACTAAAGTCAGAGTATATCATAGTTTAATTTTCCGGATTCACCCAAACTTTTGACTTTGAGAGCGTTTTACGGCTTAACCGTTAGAGATACGAGAAAAAAGTGACTGGACGTTTCTTGTCGGAAATTTAATTTTATATCTGGTTTTCGTGTCTGATTTTAGCTACGACGTCTCGTTTAGCCAGTACGGAGCTGTGGAGAAAGGTATGCACTGGTGGGCTATTGTGAATTGTTTAGTGTAAATATAACAAAAACCCAACCCTGAGTCATTAATTTTTAAGTTGTTTTAGGGGTTTAATTTGCTCAGAGGTTTATCTTGTCATGCCAGGAAATTCCCGGGGGGGGGGGAAATTAATGTTAAAGGGGGTTAAGACATCAGGGGGTTTAATTTAGTCAGGATATTTTCTGGTCAAATAAATAAATTCCCGGGGGGGGGTTAATGTTACAAGGGGTTAATGACACACGTGGGCCTATTTTAGAGGGTGTTGTGTCTGTGAACATAAAAAAAACACATCTGTCCCTATCTACTATTGAAGCTTCACTAACGCTCAGCCAACTCCCGACGTGGAGGGGGGGGGGCGGTTTAGTCACTCGTTAACGTAGTAATACAAGGTCAAGCTGGAACCAGCATGAACCGCACAAATTATAGTTGAAAAATTTAAAACACCTAAAAGTAAACGACGAAGAATTTGTCATTTAGAGCATTTATCAGGCTTACGGAAAGATAAACGATAGAAAGCTGCTGAACCTTTTTTTTAGATCCTATCAATAGCTAGTTACAAAAAAATTTACATTTAAGGTAGGGCTAACGGTTCGGCCAATATCGAACCCAGAAGGTAAGTTTTTGAGTGAAATTTTTAACATAATCACGTTTTAACGGCTAAACCATGGAAGATAGAGTAAAATGTCACTGGACCTTTTTTGTAGATCGCGTTAATTAGTAATAAAATCAAATTTTAATCTGTGCTAAAATTAGGAGTTTAGCCCCAATTAAACCCAGAAAACAAAATCTCACGTAAAACTTAGAAAATCAATACTTTAAAACGCGTTATGCGGCCAAACCATTGAGGGTAGGGCAAAAAGTTACATGACCTTTTTTGTAGATCACGCCATTTACTAAATCCCATTGAAAATTTGTTTTGAGCTACGACCAACCGTTTAGCCGCTATCGAGCCCGAAAGGTAAATTTTTAGGCAAAAATTTCCAAATATTTAATGTAATCGCGTTTTGCGGCCAAACCAATTGAGATAGAGCAAAAAGATCACTGGACCTTTTTTGTAGTTCACATCATTCCTGACCATGAATTTTTCGTCAGATCCGAGCTAAGTAGCTTCCGACGGGATTCGCCCGCTATCGGGCTTACAAAGGAAATGCCTGCTAGGGGACAAAACAGGGGGTCCGATTTTTCGGGAATTTTTTGTGAGTGTGGGTTTTCAAAAGTAAAATAAAAGTCCAGGTTTTCAGGACTTTTCCTCCGGGTCAGTGTTTGAAATGATACGTGCGACGTGCGTGCCAAAATTTCACGTTTCCAGCACTTCTAGGAAGTATGTTAGAATTAGTATTAACCTATCAGTCAGTCAGGTCAGTGAGTGAGTTACACATGCGGCTGTTATATAATATGGGGGACTCGCCTTCGGCTCGCTGGGGGCTACGCCCCCAGGGGCCCCCTTTTGGGTGAGTTAGCCAAAATTTCCCCGGGCGAGGATAAAAAGTGGTTTTGTGATAGGTAAAATTCGAGAACATTATAGTCCATGCCAGGAAATTCCCAGGGGGGGTGTTTTAACGTTACCGGGGGTTTGTAAAGACCATCAGGGGGTTATCTGGTTCATACCGAGGAACTTCCCGAAGGGGGATTAAGAGTATTTGGTGATTCGTTAAAAATCGGACCATGGATTGTCATGCCAGGAAATTCCCGGGGGGATGGGGGGGGTTAAGAGATTTGGTGATTGTTTAGAAAGGAAATTCGGGACCATTAAGGTCATGCCAGGAAATTCCACTGGCGGCGGATAATGTTTACCAGGGGTGGAGTTTTTAAACAGATCAGGGGGTTTAATTTGACTGAGGAGGTTATCTGGTCATACCAGTAAATTCTCGGGGGGGGGGGGTTAATGTGTACCGGGTGGGTTAATGACACACTTGTGCCTTATTTTGAAGAGGTTGTTGTGTCTGTGAACAAAATAAAAATTTGCTCTGTCCCTATCTACTATTGACGCTTAGCTAACGCTCAGCCAGGTTTCTAATGTCGCGGATTTGTATTCGCACTCATTAACGTAGCAAAGCAAGTGCAAAACTGGAATCTTGAAAAACGAATTACACAAAAAAAAAAAAAATTGTTTTTATTAGTCCACATATTAATTTAAAAACCAAAAATTGCCAATCTACGACAAAATATTTTGTAAATTATATAATTGCTTTTCGGGCTTATAAAAAGGACATACAACAAAAGGGTACATAACCTTTTTTGTAAGATCCCATCAATTTTGTAGTTCATAAACGATTTTTACATTCAAGCTAGAAACTAACTGTTGTGGCCGCTATCGACTTTAGAAACAAAGTTATTTTATAAACACAAATTAAGAAATATTTACATTTATTAGCCGAAGATCCAATGGAGATTAGACCAAAAAGTCACTGAACCGCCTTTTATTTGTAAGTGAATCGCCGTTAATTAGTATTAAAAATCAAATTTTTTATTTTTGTTGCTACAATATTTAAAGAATTTGGTTTTAACCAAAGTTCAGAGGAACATATGTATACCATAGTTTAATTTTACCGGATTTTACCCAAATCTTTTGACTTTGAGGGCGTTTTGCGGGCTTAACCGTTAGAGGATACGTGAAAAAAGATGACTGGGACCTCTTCCCTTGTCTCGAAAAGTTTAATTTTCTGTCTTGTCGATTATGCCCATCCAGAATTTAAGCTTAACGTACCTATAATTTAGGCAGTACAGAGCTTGTAGAAAACAAAAAGGCTGCACTGGGCAGTTTAAAATAAATATTCACGTTAAAACTTTAAAAAATCATATTACTTTAAAAAACGCGTTATGCAGCCAAAGAACCGTTGAGGATAGAGGCAACAATGTTACATGAACATTTTTTGTAGATCACGCAATGTCTTAAATCCTTTTTTATAAAACATTTTGTTTTTTGAGCTTACGGACCAAACCGATTGTAGCCGCTAACGAGCCCGAAAGGTTAAATTTCATAGGCGAAAATTTCAAAAATATTTTTCACTTAATCACGTTTTTACGGCCAAAAACCAAATGGAGATTGGAGGAGTAAGAGAGTTACTGGCACATTTTTTGTTTACATTACCTCATTTCCTAACTCCAACTTCTGTCTTTATTTCGGGGGGGGGGGGGGGGACCTCCGTCCAATGCGTTTACGCCGCTATCGAGCCCGAAAAACAAAAGGTTTCACGTAAAAAAATTACAAGATAGAACACAATTTGCACATAATCACGTTTTTTTTCGGCCGCCGGAATCCACTGGAGGATAGAGCAAAAGGTTTTCTGGACCTTTTCTGGTAGATCGCGCAATTTTGCTTAAATTTGATGGGGGTCAATCAGATTTTGAGCTACGACCTTAATCCGTTCGGCCCACATATCAGGCTTCGAAACTTTTATTTTAAGCAAGAAAAAATCTCTAGGAATGTCAAACATTTCCCGCGTTTTGTCGCTTAACCCACACGTAGATAGGACAAAAAAGTCACTGCGACCTTTTTTGTTAGTTCACTTCGATTCCTGACCATGAATTTTTCGTCAGATCCGAGGCTCTAGCTCCAACGGTTCGCAAGCTATCGGAGCTTACAAGAAATGCCTTACAGGGGGTAAAGACATGCGCGATTTTTTCGGAATTTTTTTGAGGGATTTGAAAAGTTATAAAAAAAAAAAAATTTTATCCCGGTTTTCAGGACTTTTTCCTGTCGGATTTACAACGGCGGCAAAAGGTACCCGGCGGTGGTCGTGCCAAAAATTTCTAAGTTTCCAGCACTTCTAGAACTATGTTTCGAATTTGTATCTATTACATCAGTGAGTCCAGGTACAACATGCGGGCCTGTATATAATATAGGATAACCGTTAGATACGAGAAAAAAAACGTGACTGGACCTTTCTTGTCGAAAATTTAATTTTTCTCTTTTCGATTATGCCATCAGGATTTAAAGCTACGACCTTATATTTAGAGCTGTACAGGGCATTAGAACCAAAAGGCTGCACCTGGGCAGTTTAAAAATATATCACGTAAAAACTTAAAGAAAATCAATACTTTAAAACGCGTTATGCAGCCAAACCGTTTTTTTGGAGGGGGGGATAGGGGCCAAAAAATGTTACTGAAACATTTTTTTGTAGATCACGCAATGTCTTAAATCCTTTTTAAAAAATTTGTTTTGAGCTTACGACCAACCGTTTAGCCGCTAACGAAGCCAGAAAGGTAAGTTAAATTTCTAGGCCGAAAATTTCAAGGAATATTTTTCACTTAATCACGTTTTACGGCCAAAAACCAAATGGGATAGAGTAAAGAGTTTACTGGCACAATTTTTGTACATTACCTCATTTCCTAACTCCAAACTTCTGTCTTATTTCGACCTCCGTCCAATGGTTACGCCGCTATCGAGCCCGCCGAAAACAAAAGTTTCACGTTAAAAAATTACAAAAAAATTGCACATAATCACGTTTTTCGGCCCGAACCACTGGAGATAAGAGCAAAAGGGTTACTGGACCTTTTCTGTTCGATCGCGCAATTTGCTAATTTGATGGGTCAATCATGATTTGAGCTTACGACCTTACCGTTCGGCCACTATCAGGCTCGAAAACTTTATTTTAAGCAAAAAAAATCTTCTGGAATGTCCAAACATTCCCGCCGTTTGTCGCTTAACCACCCGAGAGGATAGGACAAAACGTCACTTGACCTCTTTTTTGTAGTTTCACTTCATTCGCTGACCATTGAATTTTTCGTCAGATCCGAGCTTAGCTCCAACCGGTTCGCAAAGCTAATCGGGCTTACAAGAAATGGCCTACAGGGGGTAAAGAATGCGCGATTTTTTTTGGGAAATTTTT
>NW_025783598.1:0-28878 GCF_021130785.1 Homalodisca vitripennis
TATTGTATTGCTCATGGAAAAATCAAGAATTTTTTAAAGATGTATATTAAAACATGGTATGCCTTTATAACTCACAGCGTTACGGATTTCAGTTTCGATATTTTTAACAGTTATTTTCCAGATACAAGAAAATTACGAGACTAAATTGAATTGTTTAGTTATTATGTGTCTATTTGAGGTACATGCCAACTATACATAGAATTAATTTTGAATACATTATTTCAATTTCTAATACATTATTTTGCAAAGTATATATGGATTTATTATCAAATATTTTGAGAACGCCAAACAGTTTATCTAGATCTAAATAAAATGACTGTAAAATGGAAAGTAAAATAGCTCATTCTGTATTTTATTATTTTACATGAAAATTTATTCTATTACTTTTTAAAATCAGAGATTCCCTTCTAAACTGGACTTTAAAGTAAATTTTAATATTGTAATGAAGACAAAATATAACAATGGGCATCATCGATCAAAAAGTCTTCCAAGTCATGCGTTCTCAAATAAATTAGGGCGCAACTTTCCTATTGCAGTAGCATCGGTAATACCATGATTGAATTAATGCATAGTATAAGCTTTATTTTTAGGGGTGTTATTCTACCAATACATCTGAAACCAACCGTTATTATACATATATTATGAAGTAGGTATTGAATATGGACATAGTCAACATCCTCAATTAAATGATTAACTGAATTTATCTTTAATCATATCCAGGCGCGGCTCCAGGGGGGGGGGCCACGGGGCTTTTGCCCCCCCCGAGAATCAGGCTCGGATGGCAAAAATTAGGCATTTTACGCGAGACTTAGGACCTAGAAACAGAGAGCGCCAAAGCGCGTGGCGGTCGGGCGGTCGCGCGGTGTGCGGCCAGCGCGCGCGCGCGCTTGGGGGCTAGCTGGCTTGGCTTGACACGAGACACCTCTCTGTTGGTGCCGCGGCCGTCGCGTCGCGCCCGCCTCCAAGAAGACGCCGCCCTCCCCCTGACAGGGACATGACCAAAATTCTTGATGTCGTCATTCGAATTCCAAGAAGATGTATCCGTCAAGGATTCCGAGATAACTATTCAACGGACTCACCGCAAGAGTACTTCCGTCTAGCCGTCTTCAGTCCTCTCCTTGACTTCATTGTGATGGACCTTAAAGACCGATTTCCACCCGAAGTAATACAAGTATTCAATTTACCTTGGCTTCTACCAGAGAATATGCTAAGTTCTGCGGCTGACTTGGACCTAAAACATAAAGCCACACAGTTTGTAGACTCATTTTTTTCATTGTTGCCTTGCAGTAGTCCTGAAATGGCAAAACTGCAGCTCAGCGCCGAATTGGAATTATGGTACAGTAAGTGGTCGAGAGGGGATCCAAAACAACTTACCAAAGTCAAAGTCATCTGCAGATGTTCTTCAATCTTGCGATAAGGAGGCATACCAGTTAATTAACCACCTCTTAGTTATTTTGACTACCCTCCCTGTGAGCAACGCAACCCCAGAAAGGTCATTTTCAGGATTGAGGCGTCTTAAGACGTGGCTAAGAAGCACAATGCGCCAAGACCGCTTAACTGGATTGGCCCTCATGCTTACGCACAGAGATGTTAATGTAGATATTGAAAAAGTAATAGATAGATTTGCTAAGACGAGAGGTGGTAAGCATCGGCTAGAATTTGCTTTGGATTAATTAAGCTTGACAGTGTAGTAGTAGAAATTGGAAATTCGATATGTTATGTTTTTAGAATTGTTCATGAATAAAATACTCTTATTGCACTGTACCATTAATGTGCCCTCATTTTTCTTCGTGTAAACACTTCCCCATTCCCTGTTTCTCATTTCACGATTTTTTTGGGTTTTATTGCCCCTGTAAGTAGGCAACCTGCACGGTTTGCCCCCCCCCGAGAAGTCATTCTGGAGCCGCGCCTGATCATATCATCCCTCACTATAACTATGTAAATTTGCCATAAATAATTGTCTACATATTAGTTGTTAACTGTGTAAAAATCAAACGTTAATTTTGCATCTCCATACTATAGGTCTTCAAAGTTGTATCTTAAAATCAGAATTAGGTGTTATGTTGAAATAAATGATTATAAGTACAGGTGATAAAATTATTTTGAACTTGGTGATAGATTAGTTTAAATTTACTTTAAATTATAACATAAGATACATCGATCAGTATTTAATATTGAATTACGTGAATTTAATCTGATCTACCAACCAAGAAAAAATTTATAAATATTTGTAATTTAACTCACTTTAAATTTTGCAATTACAAATTCCGCATGATATAAAAGTGTACTCTGAAAATTCTATCAGTAATTTAGTCGTTAAATAATTTTTAAAAATTCAAAGAGAAAAATTGTCTTTGATTAATAAAAAAGCTTAACCTACAAAAGTGATTGATGTTAAAAAAATGGTATTTGATTATTACACAAAAATATTTTTTTAATATTATTTACTAATTATTGCTTTTAAAACAACAAAGACATATCGTAAAATTGTAGAATTACCTAGTAGATGTTATATAAATATTTTATATGTCAATACGTTTAACATAGAAGTCTGGATTTAATCATACATTTTGCAAGTCACTAGTTTATTTCTTATCCTCTTTATGGCTTTTAGCAGAACGGTATACAGTAGAACACGCCAAAGTAAACAAACATCCGACAATCGTACAACACTCATATATTAATGTTGGACCGTGGCGAGGATCGGTGCACATCGCTGCCAGGGCCACAGTCCACAGTGTGGAATGTTTTCAGAGGAAATACCGTCACAACCTACCATCTATTAAACATTTTCCACATGTTTCATCTCTCCTACAAACCTTAAACTATTAATCTACATTTTAATCTATAACACCAAAGAACATAAAAATATCATAACAAGATAAAATATGACAACACTCTCTGTTAAAACAAAGGCATACTATCTTAGCGGTTAAGTATAGATACATTCATTATATTCAGCAATTATTTATCACAGTAACTACAGGTAAGGAACAGTGAAACACGAATTTAGACTACTGATCAGTCGTTGTGTTAAAAAAATTATTTTCAATAAAAAATCTATTATCTTTTAATATTGTTTAGCTTTTATTTCTTGTTATCTTACACAAAAAATTTAAATGTATCTTATTCATGTTGACGATTGCAGCTATTTTCTACTAAGCGATTGAAGGTTGCGCTGGATAAAGCAATGCCGATTGTTTTAGTCTATCTTAGTAAAGCAAGTAAAATATTAAAACCAATGTTAATAAGGATAAATTGAAGTAACAAAACATTACAACAGTTTTTAATTAAGTAAATTACTGTATTTTACTACCATTTTTAGTACTTTTTCGGATAATTACTGTTCTGCTAAGTGTTATAAAATAAAAGTGAATCGCTGAAAATAGGCTGGGTTTTCTTTCTTTTCCGTTTCAGACTAATTCCTTCAGTTAACTAATATTTGGAAACTGTTTATTACTAAATACTAACTAACATTCTTTCTTTTTCAGTTTATTTCTATCAACATAATTGGTATGTCTAGCATTAATACTCTATATCCTGTAAGAAAAAAGATAAATACTACTTTTTATTCCGTTTGAAGGATCAGAAAATGTTCATCATATCCATATAACATGTGGTTTTAATGTTTTTACCTCCACAGCTGTCCAGTAATAACTTAAAAGTGTCGTTCTTGGGAAAGATTTGTTCTGGTTAGTCATTTATAAAATATGAATGATGTAATACAATGTATCTTTTGTCATTTCCATTTGTTTTAGAACATATCCTCCTTACTTATGCTAAATTATAAACACATTTAACTCTTGTACAATTGTAAATAAAAACTGGCTTACGTAGTAATTGGGAAAATCTGACATATTTTTCTAAACTATGGAAATGTTTTACATAAATTAGTAGTTATTTTTCAAAAGAATTTATAAAATCATATTTAAAATTTATTATCTCTTTTCAAAGTAAAGATCTCTCATTACTGTATTTTAAAACGTATAAAAAGAACAAACGATCTTATCTGATGGACAGTTCAAAAGAATAGTACGATATCAGATATTTGCCATCGCTCTAACCTGAAAAAACACAGCCTTGTCTTTTTTAGATTAAAAATTAAGGATTAATACTCATATAAGGTTTAAAATTCCATATTATATGAACATCCTAAAAGTTTGTCAAATTATATCTAAATAAGTTATAATGCAAAATCTTCTCCTCTAAAAGTGTAGTGCTTGCCACTCTTAATTTTCTTGGCCGGTGGTCGGTTTCTGTGTTCATACCAAGCCTTCCCTATCTTAGCTAAAGTAGGTCGTGTCATCTGTAAATGATATTTAATAATCTTTATTCTGCATCCTTCAATTGCTTTCTACCTGTTATCAGTATATTGGTAATTAAGAACTTCCGTAATCTAATGTTTATAGAACGACGTCAACTCTCATCCCCTTGGCTTCTAGATTCTGTAGGATAAACACCAGCTGCGCAATTTACTAAACAGAGTGATTAATCAAAGGTGGCTGCCCCGCTACCTCAACATCACGGAACAGTGTAGTGGTTTTAGTATAGTAACAATCCTTCCTAAAAAGGTTTACGTTAAACACGTAAAATATTAATATAGTATTATTATAAAATCATTTAAATCGTTTGTTATAAAGTTACTAATTGAAAATATTGACATCAAAATCCAAGTTTTATATACGTACACACACATATATATATATATATATATATATATATATATAATATATATATATATATATATATATATATATAATTATTGGAAAATTGTGAGTTTTATCATTATTATTTATTATTATTGTGAGTTGTCTATTATTATTTTATAATGATAAGGGATAGTAATGATGTATAAATTTTTAAATATTAGTTTAAGCAAATACTAGTTTGTGTACCCTAGTCATAAATTTGTCTAATGCCGTGTGTGTTGTCATTGAATAAGCTAACTAATAAACTAATAATTACTGTCATATTTTAATTTTGCCAAGTTTTCATTGGAGGTCCCAGATCTCCATTTAAAACCTCAGCTATTATTACATATACAATGAATATTAAAAACCAAACAATATATTTCAAAAATAAAATTTAATAAACGCTTACAAGACCCTATTAATATACTCTTAAATGGAGTAAGAAACTTAAGCAACTATACGTTAATTCAACATGATAATGCTATTATCGTCATTCATGTTAAGCTGCATAATTGCCTAGCTTACCTGTACAGCAGCGATAGATAATGTTAAGCTTGGTCAACCCAGATGTTCTGGTACAGATATTAAACGTCAAGCGTGCGAGATTGCTATAGCTTACAGGTAACTCATCGATACATTACGTCAAGCTTAATCAGCCCACAAGATAATGCTATCTAAATCACATTAGGTTAAGCCGCATGGTTGCCTAGCTTCAACTCAAACACGTTAAGCCTGCCCTGCGAGATTGCTACAGCTTACAGGTACCTCATCGATACATTACGTCAAGCTTAATCAGCCCACATGATAATGCTATCTAAATCACATTATTAGGTTAAGCCGCATGGTTGCCTAGCTTCAACTCAAACACGTTAAGCCTGCGAGATTGCTACAGCTTACAGGTACCTCATCGATACACTACGGCAGGCTTAATCAGCCCACATGATAATGCTATCTAAATCACATTAGGTTAAGCCGCATGGTTGCCTAGCTTCAACTCAAACACGTTAAGCCTGCGAGATTGCTACAGCTTACAGGTACCTCATCGATACATTAAGGCAAGCTTAATCAGCCCACATGATAATGCTATCCAAATTAGATTAGGTTAAGCCACATGGGTTGCCTAGTATCCACTCACATACGTCAAGCCTGCAAGATTGCAACAGCTTACAGGTACCTCTCATCGATACATTAAGGCAAGCTTAATCAGCCCACATGATAATGCTATCCAAATTAGATTAGGTTAAGCCACATGGTTGCCTAGTATCCACTCACATACGTCAAGCCTGCAAGATTGCAACAGCTTACAGGTACCTCATCGAATACATTACGGCAAGCTTAATCAGCCCCACATGATAATGCTATCCAAATCATATCCAATTAGGTTAAGCCACATGGTTGCCTAGTATCCACTCACATACGTCAAGCCTGCAAGATTGCAACAGCTTACAGGTACCTCATCGATACATTAAGGCAAGCTTAATCAGCCCACATGATAATGCTATCCAAATCACATTAGGTTAAGCCGCATGGTTGCCTAAATTCAACTCACACGTCAACCCTGCGAGATTGCTACAGCTTACAGGTATCTCATCGATATATTACGGCAAGCTTAATCACCAAACATGGTAATGCTACTTTTATCATATCAGGTCTAGCCGCTTGGTTTCCTAGCTTATATGTGCAATAGTACTGTATAATGCCAAGCTTTGTAACCACGATAGATCTTCGACACATTATCATTGACAACAACACTAAATTAGGTATGATTCAACATTATTTATTCTAGAAATGTCTACGAATTATAACGGCTTAACGTTATCTGATATTTAGACGAGGGTTAGCATTTTCCCATACACAGTAATAAAAGAATTAACAATAACTAAATTATTGACTTGATTTGAAATTTGTCCATATATTTCTCATTGTTTCTGTTGGGTTCACTCTACTGGTGTAGTTAATAGGTTAAAAAACCTATGCTAATACCTTTTTTAGTACGTATTTGCGATAGTTTTGATAGACAGATCTTACAGCACAGTAAAACTTGAAACATGATATGTCGTTTCATTTTAGCCCATGAATAAATGTATTAACTTTAGACTCATACATGAAACTATTCAAAGTTTAAAGTAGACTTTTAACATTTATACTATATTAGATTTATCATCTCGTAAAGGGGCTTAGGTAATATTTTCAAAGTGTATATAGGATTTAGATTTGTTTTTAAAATGAAATAGTTAATTAATAGTTAATAGTGGGAAATTATAATACCTCATCAGTTTTGTATGAAAAACCTTATATAACATTTTAATTTCCCGGGGCTCATCATCTTTTGCATACTGGCAGTTTCACAGGTATCGTAATAAAGAACATGCTATGACGGTCTGATTTACTTTTGAATGACGAGTAACTAGTAATGTAGAATAAAAATCTGCAGGAGAAGAACGTCTTATTTCTCCATTCTGTCAATATTTTCGTTTAAAAAATATACTGAAATATGCCAGTGCACATGCACCTAAATAAAACGTTCTTCTGCAAACATACGTTTTTCTAACCATATCCTAATTGTTAAAATGTAAATTTGATAGCACATATAGGTACATCTACGATCTAACTTTCGGAACGCGTATAGCATACATTCTTAACCCGAGACAGACAGGAGTCAGTAGTATCTTTGTAATAGGAGATATTGTGGTCTAAAACTTTCCCTTAGTTTCGTAGATAAAAACAAATATTTATAGATGGTAAGTATTTTAATAACCTTCCATAATGTAGTAGCTGTCAAAGGCAGATCATCCTGGCTGGAACTTTTTTAAACATAGGAATTTCAAATAAACGAATCATTTCCATACGAGCGATGCTTATATTGCCTGGAAGCTTCCAATAAGTGCGTGATTTTTAAGCCTACTGCTCAATTAGCCCAATAGTTGGAAAATTATGTTTGCAATAAATAAACAGCTTCTTGAAGTACCCAGTTCAGTGTTAATCTCATTCAATAACTTACGACCTCTAGAAAATGTACTTTTTCACAAGTGGCTATCCGAAATGAGGATATTCAGTCAAATATATCTTTGGACTGGAAACTATCCGAGATTGGAAACAGGAATTAAGGAAGTTACTTTCCGTCAAAAATTCATTTATCTCCTTAATTCAGGAAGTTAACAGAACCATGAGATAGAAGGACTTCTGTAAGACATAATCTCTCATCGGTGTATAATCCATGTGACCAAGGTCTTTACAAAGGTATTACTTTTATAATTAAATGGTTTTCAAGTTTTCTAATAATAAAGAAGGTCTTGAAATATTAATTTGAATCAAGCTTTGATCTTATGGACCTACATTTTTAGCACAAAAGTTGATTCAACTCTCTGAGATTTAACAAATACAAATCTATGATACACTTCTAGACTTTTAGAGTAATAAGGGATGTTTTCCTACTTAAGTCAATGGTTCTTAAAGCTCCTCTTTGCCAAATATCATAGAACTAGTATTGAAATATCTACACAGTTTTCCGCTGAGAGGGATGTTTATGATATAAACATGATATGGGAGGCTTTTAACTTTACATGTTTAACTATGTTAAACTCATGGTTCTAGTTGAATGTACGTTATAGCGTAAGTTTAATATGACATCGAACAATATACAACGGATTATTGTCTATGTTAAGTTTACCTATGACCCTCGTAAAATTTACAGGTTCTCCAGCAAAATTACTTATCTACTTGAGTGCAGTAATTACACGTCAGTTGCTAAACACTAAACTTGTACGTCTATGTATTTATCCGGGAGAACGAGTTGTTCAAAATTGATGCCAAAAATACCGTGAAATTAAATAAATCATTCCAAAACATATTTTTGTATAAACTACGGAGATATTTTATATTAGTTTATTATAGTTTCTATAAGAACACATTACATTATTAGGGATTACATAACAAAACAAACTAAATAATGGATAACTTTTTTGTTTGTTTATTGATAGGATTATTTTTTAAATATTTATAATATGTAACGCCTGAAAATTCCGCATTGAATAACTATAGTTTACCTGCATTAAAAATATATGTTATCATTATTTTTACCTCATATTTTAGACGGTTTATTGGTATATTTGTTTTATTACTTGTATTATACTCGAATGGCGTTCTTCTGAATTATTATAAACTCAAAAATATGTTTATAAGCAGTCACTTAAAGAAACAAAGGTCATGTCACTTTTTAATATATAGTACATTTGTATATAACTAAATCGAATTTAAAACTACTTTTACAGACCAAGTAACAAGAAATTATAACAAACTGTATTAACATAATATTGTAATTGATAGGAATGTAACGGACTTCTACAAATCCAAATCATCACTAACTAACTGTGTGTGGTCATTCTAACTGTACATTCCACACGTGTAAATCTGACTTTTTGTTGATTTAAATATAATTAAATAGAATATGGACTTCACATTTTTATAATTAGACAAAAACTAATTAATTTATAATCATCATGATAACCATTAAAAGTACAATATAGAACACGAAGAATAATAAACCTACAATAATTATTACTCACATAAATAGTATCACTTAACTTCGAAAAACTTCAAGAAGTTTAGAGTGAATACTTTTCCAAATTGTATTCTGCGAAATCATTTTTGCGCGTGTCTCATTAGGCTTAAAGTATCACTTCAAAATGATATGATATAAATCTTCCAATTCTTTTACTTTTTTTCATTATTCTGTACTAACTTTCAAAATAATGCTTTATTACTGTCGTTACGTTACTTTATGAAGCAGTAAATTTCAACGCAATCACGTTTATCATTTGTTGTTATCTTCATTTTGGGATGTAAATCGTTACTGATCTTCTCAACTCTTATTCGAGAGGCACAAAAATCGTACTTCTTACTGTAGAAACACTGAGATTTAGTTAAATTGCACCTAAGAAATGCATAGATTTAAAATTTTAAAAATGTAACAAATAAGTATGTGTATTTATACTAAGATTTATAAATAAGATGTTCAGATCCAAAACATTACGTATAAGAATAAAGTCAATAAAGGTTAACTTCCTTAATTACGTAAATTGGTTATTTCCGATGACATATTGATAAATTTATTGAAGAAAATAAAATCACTTTGGACAAAAAGGAATATAAATGAATGATATTTAACTTACAATTTATATTTCTAGTAAATATTATCTGATTATGGTAAAATCCGATTAAAAAATACAGCTAATAAGTTGAATTTTAGCGTAGATCTTTTCATAATTAAAATAGAAAAAAAATACTGAAACTTCAGAGTATAAGAGTAGTCTTATTAGTACTAATATCCCTCGTCGGTATTTAATGTGATATGATATGTATTTTCTTGTATCATGTTACATGATGCAGATGAACGTAATACATTTTTGTGTATACTATCGGAAAGAAAATATGACAATTACACACAAAAAACTCGTATTCAATGTGGATTTTCCAGCTAAGTACTATGTGACAAGTTAGTCACGTTGTCCCCGCAAACCATTCACAGCTGTACATTGCATAGTAGGCGTTAGGGATAAGTTAGTGGCCCCAGTAGGCGTAACATCTGCGGGGGTGAATATGACTGTTGTGTGCGACAACTATACAGTCCCAAACTAGGATAATGATTGGAAGTGAACAAACATTTCGCACTAACCCCCCTGGTAAATAGATGAGTAAGGACATGGATGTAAACCCATAAGTCGTATCAGATACTCATTCGAATATGGGTACGTCAACTCGCCCCTTTATACAAACATTTTTCAATAAGCTACGAGTAAGTGGGAATGAACGGTCAACTATTAAACATTGCTATGTACTTTAACACATCAATTTATAAAGAAGTTCACTCTCCGTTTGAAAACATATAAGCAAAAGTTTTGTGGTCAGTTGCAATTAATGCATATGCTTACATCCCTTATAGTAAGTAAATATAAATTTCATAATACATTTTTTAAATACTGCATTTAAAATGAATTAAAAAAATATTGTAATAATCTCAACAAAGCCGAAGTAACCGAGTGTTCTAATTATATAAGAAACAATACAATTTACTGACAGATCTTTTTTTCATCGTGCAATATAAACTAGTGTATTGTGTAACTGTTATTACTCCAGGTGCCAGTTTGATAGAATATTAGCAGTAACGACAGCATAAGCTTCAATTATTGACCCCATGAGAGCAGTTCACGTTGACAGTTATATCATCATTACCCATCTCTCTGAGCCAGCACTCATTTGCAGCTTAATAATCCCCTACCAATAGGTATGGTAAAGATTATTTTATTTTCAGTAATTAAATAAAATATAACGGTTATCAAACATCTTTTTATGTGCTGTAAAAATATAAGGACGTATTGTTAGCGTAGGTTGAGAAGACAACTTTTAATAACAAAAGTATAAGAGTAAACAAAAGTTTCACAAGAGAATCACTTTGCTCAAACTTTAATTATGCCTTTGTTTTACTTAAACGACGTTATTATTGTCCATTAATCCTCATCAGCAAAAAACTTTTCTTTAAAACATCTGTAGTACAAAATGTAACTTAATATATTACACAGCATTTATTAATAAAAAATAAATAAAAGATGTATACATAACCTATTAATTACAATCTGCTAGATGATCACGTTTAATTTATTATTTGATAATTCTAACTTACGTAATTGATTTATGACGTACATATTCACATAAGCGCTAATTGCTAAAAAGCTACATAAATTATCACTGGACCAGATGTAAAAGTACGATGACACTATTTCCTATATCTACCTATTATTTTTTTCATTATTCTCTTTAAAGTTTCTTCTTTAAACCACCTCACATACTGATAGTATAATGTCCCACTTTCACTGAAATGAGCATTGTTTAAAAAACTGATAAATACACGTATTTTTAATACATAACATTTTAATGAATTGTTAAGTAGATACATACAAACGCGTCCATCCATCTATTTTTTTATTAGAAAATCGGAGTAAACCAAATAAAATGTCTAGTAACAGGTTTCCGCGAAGGTTCAATTATATACCCCAATTCATTCTTGAGACTCTCTGCATGCATACAGAAAGATAATTACTCTGAAAAGAAACATTTACATCCCTCCAATGGACAAAAAAGGAACAATATCAGCGTACTTCGATGACGGTCAGGTAATCCCCACGGATGGACAAGCCATAAACTCATGCTTTCCTTTGAATCATCAAAATTAGCTAAAATTTTAAAGAAAGATTGAAACTCATTCGAAAGTGAATTAATAAAATATTTATCATGCTACATTTGTTTTACTTTTCAATGACAAAGTGCCATCACATATCTTAAAACTAATAAACTTAAATAACATTAATTTCTGGTAATGTCATATTTGACACGGATATATCTTGCATTATCCCACACTACTACCAAACGTGTATTAGTTCCACACTTTAGGCCAAAGTCTAAATGGATACTAGCATAATCACAAAATTGGTAATCTGTGCTGCTGCTTAAACCCGCTGAGCTTCCTCTGTTATTCTTTATAGGACATAAATACTAGGTTTTTTTTATTTGGGTCACGCTGTACTGTACCACTCGAATTAATTCTTCATTTTAATATATTTAATCATGTATTTGTTTTATATTTCACTTTATAAAACATTTAAAACGTATATTAGTTAGTAAAACATAGTTTTCTATAACTTAGAACCTACGATCTTGAAACAGCATAAAAGAAATAATAATATTTTGACGTTAGTCATAGTGTACATAGGAGAGTAATATTTCTTGATACGGTTTTATGAATTCTAACTCCTTATCGTGAAGAGATAAGATGAGTGGTCTGAGATCCCTTGTATGTCATATTACTTGGAAAACATAAATTGCTTTGATAATCTTTTATTGCTAGTAAATCGGGTTTATTGTTATTATAAATTAAACAAGAGTGTTCTGCGAAATAAATTTGGTTCGAATGTCTGTAAGATTTATGTGCAGTGCCAAATTATTTTAGCAGTTAATAATAGAAATGGGCAATAATGTAAAATATTGTACTTCAAAATGCTTTAAAAGATATATTCTATGTAAGTTTAATGCAGTTAAATAGGATACACGTTACCATTTCCTCCGATTCGGGGACTATAAATATTCATCTCTATATGTCTATACATCTTTGCGCACGCGGATAAATTGATATATAGACTTGAAATTTACATGAAGCGTCGTTTCTATTAGGATGAATCGAAATAAAAAATAGTGCATGTACTTGAACAGAGTTTAGCCGGGCAATAATAAACATCTTCTGGGTAACCGTGGTGATCTCCTGAATAAACAAAATTTTAAGCTGAATCAATTATAAATTTTTAATACGTGATATGGCAATGTCAAATGCTGAAATAAATTTGGGTATAATACAATTAGGTAACACAAATTGCATCATTTCAATAACTGATACCTTTTTGTAATTTATATGAATAGAAAATAATTGCCTTCTACCTACCAAAAAAGTATTCTATGTGCATATTATGAAACAAGAGAACATTGCATATACGTACCCAGTAATATTGTGGTCTGTAACTGAAACTGCACGATTAATGAGTCATATTGGTATCTGATGAAAAGTAGAAAAGTAGAGTAGAGTTAAACAAATGTCAGTAACGTCCATCGGTTGTCAGTCGACAGCGGACATGTGGAGTGCTTTATGTTAACAGCCATGAGACAGATCCATGAATATTTATCACTAAGTTAAATATCTGAGGTTATTTTCTAAATATAAACCTGCAATGAAGGTACAATAACAAATTTGAAACTAAGTGGATAACTAACTGTATGATTAATTTAAATTAAAATAAATATTTAATTAAATATATTCTGTAATTCTTTCACGTTTGAAGGTAATTAGGTTTTAAGTGAGGTTATTATTATAAAACATAAGGTATATTAATATTAATTGCTTCTTTTATTGCTTTTCTAACCTTTATTGATCTAAATAGCAATTATACGTTAATATAGAAAATTAAATGTTCTAAAAAACCTATCCGAAATAACTTCCAATTGAATAGTTTTTACAAGTTTCTGGCTAAAGGTCAGTTAAATGTGTCCAAAATGAGGTTTAATTCTGAAAATCACATTATAACAGTTGCAAATTATTATTCAGAAACATACATAAATACATATTTTATATTCTGAATTTCTTGTTAACGTTATATTGTAAAAAATAATATTTGTTCATTAGAATGTTCTGGGTTTAGAAAACTGGATTCCTAGAAACATTCCCTCCATAGGTGCACAGAACGTTAAGTTTGAAATAACTTTACATTTTATCAATTTAAGTTTATTTAAATTTCCTAGTTTCTCGGAAATGTTCTAACTACAATCTCTCTATCTGATAAAGCTTCCCATATCTGTTAGTTCATGTCATCTAAAAACTCGCAAGCTCTGTAACGTCTCAGTATTTGGGAGTTCTAAACTTGAAATATTAAAGGATTCGAAATATATGTACTTCTATCAGGATATGTTGTACCGTATGACGATAACACATGGAGGTGGTGACTTCTGAGGTCGTAGTAATAAATACTAGAAATACAAAGTTTACTTATAAGTTCAGTTTAATTACGAAAACTTAAAAGCACCACTTTTAGATAGTAAAGGAAAAGTTATGTAATGCCACGTTGCTGCCAATTAGAATATAATAACTAAAAAGTATATCTTCTAGGTGGGCCTAAAATATCCAATGTTCTATTGAATTATGCGTACGACGTTTTACTTTACAAAACAATAATATTTCACTTCCCTTCGCAATAGGTAGACTCACCACCCGGGTGTCGGCGTCTTGGCACGAGACATTGAAGCTGTAGTCTAAGAACGGTTATTTCTAGAAGAGGAGTAGAGTTGGGAAGTGGTAGCCATCTATTCAAACAACACGTGAGATACATCAGCTACGTAAATTCGCCTAAAACAAATTCGCGACGGTATTAGCCATTTAATGATACAAATTACTATTTATAACAACGTGCTCGTCGCCATAAGGACGACGCCACCACCTTTATCTATCTCCATCAAGCAAATAAAAGATCTTCAAGGGTAAGTTACTTTACTATTCACATCTTTACTTTACGTTACATTCATTTTATACGTTTGGCATCAAAGGGCTAATTTAATAATACGAAAAGATAAATTTTACTTACGGACAAAGCGCGCGAGGTCCGATCGGTTACGTAGTTGGGCTGCTACAAAGGGTTAGAAGAAAAAAATTCATACGCGTGCCAATTAGGTAGTTACTCCGCCCAATAATTTAGTTCCGGAACATTGGATGTAAAATAATATTATATTATACCGTACTGGCTGATTAGGTTGCGAAATTTACATTGTATGAAATTTAATTAACTAATTTACGGTACAGAATATCCCCCCTGTTTTGATTTCGCAACCTAGTTAGTCGCTTTACTTTAAACATATTCTAAATAACAAACTTAATTCAACCTCTTATTCATTACATAAATTCAAATTCAACCATAACAATACGATAGCGCGGGGTATCAAAAGTTTCCTATGAAATCCGCTAGATCGCATGCCAATGCAGTTCTATGACTGCTCGCTTAGGGACCAAAAATAGGAAAATCAATTTAGGCAAACTATTTTCATGCAGTGCACGTTGCAGCGTTTTAGAATTTGCGGGTCGTTGCAAGAATAAGGGCATTTAAGGCGATTAAATCGTAAACAAGTGTAGTGTAGTGTTTTGTTATATAGGCGCCACATTCATACTTCTTTTTTTGCATTCATACCAGTGTTTTGTGTATAGTGTTTTACCATTAAATACCCTGAGACTTGCGGACAAGTTACCAATATGGATCGAATACTTTGGAATGAAACGTCCCCTTACGAGAAGCTAAGTCTCACATTTCTTATTAATACTGCATCACTCTTAACATATATATTTACATACAACATCCTATACATCTTACATCTACATGAATTTTAACACTTCAAATATATCTACAAAATTCAAAATTCAACATTTCGGCATACATACAAAACACAGACAATTTTTCATATTTGATTCCCTCATTACAAACAGTCAGGATCAACTTTGTCTCATTTCTTTATACTAAGTCTATTTACAAATTCTTTTTCTATATTTTATTTCCATTGACACATTCGTTAAGAATTCACCAAACAGTTAACTTCCTGGATTTTATCTTATATTTTAAATTTGGCAGCAAGTGGTTCCTTAAGCAAGGGATGCTAAAATTTTTTTTTTTTTTTTTTTTTTTTTTTAATACAGAACAGGTCTTTAATTTAATTTTAAATCTACAACATGAACCTTTTTTTACATTCAAAAAATTTTCAGTGTGTTGTACAATACAAGTTACAGGGCTTAAAAAATATAAAATTCTATAAATTCATACATATTTTGGTGCTAATTTTGCACAAAACTTTTCTGCCTTATTGCTTAAATAGTGGGTTCTAATCCATACTAAGGAATGCAACTTAAAGGGATGTTTTACATTTTGCTCTGAGTACTTTTGTCTATTACTGTTATGTGCTATACTCCTTTTTATATTCACCACAGTTCTCTTTAAATTGTTTACAACAGTTTCCTTGGACAAACTCTCACCAATTAGATCATTTAGCTTCCATAAATTAGATAAAGCATTATTACAGGAATGATTAAACATTAAATCAAAGGCAGCAAAACCTGTGCTTTCATTATGGGCGGTGTTTAAACTTAATTGTATATAGCCTAGGTCATTATCCCAATTACTATGACAGTTGTGATAGAAACTACGTAATAATGTAGATATGTTTCTAATATGCCTTTCTGATTGATTTCCATTAGCCCTGTAAGGCGCTAGTCTACGGTGTTAAATAAAATTCTTAAATAAGAACTTCTTAAAATATAGTGATGTAAAATATGCGGCATTGTCTGACACTATTATTTTAGGTACAGAAAAGTTGTTAAAAATTATGCGGTCTAATTTATTACATATTTCAGCACTCTTACATTCCCTCAAAGGGATTAGCCATAGAAATTTACTGGCGGCATCTACAACTACAAGTAAATATACATTGCTGTTTCTAGTTCTCACTAAGGGACCTAAAAGATCTATGAATAAACAATCCATATTGTTCTTAAATGGCACAGATACTAATTCGCCTTCAAATTTTCTTTGGAACACTTTACTCATTTTACAAACATTACATTCTTTGACTTTTGCCTTTATAATTTCGTCTAAATCAGGTCTATAAAAATACTGATTAATTTTTCTTTGCGTTCTAGCAATGCCTAAATGAGCTCCTATTAAAGAACTGTGGAAGAATTCATATACTAAATCAACTAACTGTACAGGCAAAAATATCTTACTCTTACTTTTTACATTCCTTTTGTACATCAGTAAATTGTTTTTTATAAAATAACGTAAATTGTTATTATTGCTTTTTACAGATTGAATGATTTTCTGAGTTTATTTATCTTGAAGTTGATATTTTTCTAAATCTTTAAACGCTAATGGTAAATCATTAATTAACAACCACAAATTATCCTTGTTATTGCACTTATTATTTATCTGCATTTTAGGCTTTACATTAGATGTTCGTTTACATGTTTGCCTTCGGGAGGAGTTTGAATGGCAGAAGGAAATCGATAATCTATTTCTATCCTGGTCTGGAACGTTCCGGCAGTCACTGGGGCTCGGATTAGCTGTTTCCGTCGACTCGCCCTCAAACATACGTGAAAGGGCGTCTGCCAGCGCATTATCGGTGGAACTTATAAATTCCACTTCAAATGGCAAATTCAAAATCCTCTCGATCCACCGGGCAAGTCTTCCTACCTTCCTTTTGTGATTTAGGACGTAGGATAAAGCTTGGTTATCAGTTATTAATTTAAAGATTCTTACTTCTAAAAATTCGTGCCATTTTTCTATGCAAATTAGTGCACTCAAAGCTTCTTTTTCATAAACAGTATATTTTAATTCGGCATCAGTAAATTTCCTAGAGTAATAGGTTATTGGCATTAATTCATTTTGGTCATTTTCCTGTAACAAACAACCACCTGCGGCTATTCCAATAGCATCTGTCATTACTATAAATTGCTTTGAAAAATCGGCTAACTGGAGTACAGGAGGATTCATTATAGCTTCTTTTAACTTTACAAACGAATCTTGACATTCACTTGTCCAAACAAATTTAGCGTTTTTCCTTCTTAAACGATTTAAAGGATTACATAATTCGGCATAATTATTTATAAATTTTGAAAAGAAATCGGTCATACCTAAAAACTGTGAAATTTGTTTGGCGTTCTTAGGCGGCATAAATTCTCTTATACTCCTTGTTCGCTCGGGATCTATAGTTACTGTATTATTTTTTATTAAGTTCCCCAAAAAGGAGATTTCCTCAAAACAAAACTTTGCTTTCTCTAGGTTTGCCGGTAAGCCATGTTTGCTTAGTCTATTTACAATCTCTCTGACATGTACTAAATGCGAATCAAGGTCTTTACTGTACACTAAGATATCATCACAAAAATTTATCACATATTTAAATTTTATATTGTCTAGGACTTTATCCAGATAGGCGGACAATACAGCACTACCAACATGTAAACCAAAGGGTACTCGTTTAAATTTATATTTACCAAATATAGTGCTAAATGAGGTAAGATCTTGACTATCAGGTGATAATGGACATTGCAAACAACTTTTTCTTAAATATATTATTGAAAAATATTTGGCTCCACTAAGATGTTGATCATAATTATTGAAATCACCAATGGGAAAATCAATTTTCTGTAACTTTTTATTTAATTCGGTATAATTGACTACAAGTCTGTCCTTTTTGGTTAAAAATGCTGGACTGGAGTAGGCTGAAGTACTGGGTTCAATTATTCCTTGGTCCAACCAATCCTGTATTATTGTTTTCATCTTATTTACAGTAGGAGGGCTCATAAAATAAGGCCTAATATTTACAGGTGTGGGGTCATTTAGAACTAATCTCACTTCCAAATCTAGAGCCTCTCCTAATTTTGGATTAAAAACATTTGGAAAATCCCCTATAAGGTTTTTTATCTCAGCCTCAGCTCTAGTGCACCCTATTTTTATATCAATGCTGTTTACTTCATGTTCAAAAGGCTGTTGTCTGACAATAGTTATTTTCTCATTACAATTGAATTTAAAATAACATGAATCTCCATCAAGATCTAAAATTAATTTCCTATTAGATATAAATGGGTTTCCCAATATAATGTCCCATTTTAAATTATCCAATACAATAATTTTTACTTTCCAACAAAATTTAGAAATTTTTATCTTAGCATAACAGTAACCAAAACATTTTATTTCAGTGTTATTTGCAGCAAACATTCTATCATCTGACTTCATTAATTTAGAAACATTTTTATTCAACAATAGGCTATCATAAAATTCTTTACTAATTATATCTCTTGTAGCACCAGTATCTAATAAGCAGTTTGTTTTTACATTTTTACCCACTATAGCTTCAATTAAAGGCATATTGTTACACTGTCTAACATTTAGTCTTAAATTAGGTTTTCTATAGTTTAATTTACTCCAAGTTTTAATTACCTTACCATAGACTCTCATAAAATAGTGTTTTTCTTTTCTTACTGTATTACTATTTATAAAATTATTATTCTTAAACTTATGAAACCGGGGAGGGATATTTTTAGGTGTTGTGTGTAATACCACTCCCCTATCGACTAGTTTTTTGGATTCCTAAAACAATTTTTTGCTAAGTGACCAGGCCTATTACAATTGAAACATAACTTTGGGTTTTAAACAGTAGGCCTACTTTTTCTAAGTTCAACATGTGGTGGATACATGTTGTTAACATATGTCTTACTTAAATTGTCCCTTAAGTTATCATTAAAGGTTATATAGTTACTAGCTATACACACATTTTCCAAATCTGTAAAACAAATGGGATTGTTTTCAAAAATTAACTTATTTCTATCTGTAGGCTTAATACCTCTTTTTATACCAAGTGTTACCAAGTCCTGTTCACTTATGTTACACAATAAAACTTGACTGAGCTCTTTGATGTCATAGATGTATTCATACAGTGGCTCATCAAACCTTTGTGGCCTATAAACTAAATCTAGTCTCAGTCTTTCAATTAGGCCTACAGGGATAAAAGCATTAATTAATTCCCTGTGTAGATAGTTGACATTTGGCATGACAGACTTACACTGTATTATTTTGGCTAAAAGTGCACCTTTTGCATAACATGGTAACAATGCTAAAATTTCATTTTCTGATAGGCTAGTTTCACATTTTAGTTTTAACAAAGTTTTCAAAAAGTTTATTAGCTCAGGTACTACTAAGCCATTTGTTACTGTAAAATTTTGTAAATAACATTCTACAGGGTTGTTTAACTTATTAAACATATTTAAACCAGACATAGGTCGACTAATACAATCATTGTTTGCATTATAAATAGGCATTATAGGCAAAGTGGGGGTACTGGCAGTAAGCTGTGATATTTTTGGTGGTTGTACAGAAATAGGGCCTATTTGTTCTTTCACTGCCTGTTCCATAGCCTCATCTTGTTCTAATGATTCATTTAAATTGGCTTCTAACACTTTAAGCTGTTCTAGGTTCACTGTAGGTAGCAAGTTTTTAGCTAACTGTTGTTCAACATTTACTAGCCTACACTTTAAAGCTGATAAAGTTTCACTATGTACAGAACTTAGTTCTAGCTGGTTGTCTAAAAATAAACGGTTTATTAAATGTTTACACTTTTCTTGGAATTTGGTGATTTCTAAAGGTGAACTAGCACTGTTCAATTCACTGCACCCACGTTCTAATAATATCACTTTTTCACTGAGAAGTTTTACTTCCTGATTGTGGTCTATTTTTAATAGGCTACTAGCAGTAGGTAAAATATTGTTTCTCAAACACTGTCTTAAGGACTTTCTGAGTTCATTTACTGTACTGTCACTATTTAATTTAATACCTCTAGATATCAGTTCAAATACCAACTCATCTTTAGACAAATATTCTATTTTAATGGCAGGCATCGTGGCGTTTTCACTCAGTTTCACCCAGTTGATGGCAGAGTAGGCACATCAATAGCAGATTGGCGCAATAAAATTATGTGTACCGTATGACGATAACACATGGGGGTGGTGACTTCTGAGGCCGTAGTAATAAATACTAGAAATACAAAGTTTACTTATAAGTTCAGTTTAATTACGAAAACTTAAAAGCACCACTTTTAGATGGTAAAGGAAAAGTTATGTAATGCCACGTTGCTGCCAATTAGAATATAATAACTAAAAAGTATATCTTCTAGGTGGCCCTAAAATATCCAATGTTCTATTGAATTATGCGTACGACGTTTTACTTTACAAAACAATAATATTTCACTTCCCTTCGCAATAGGTAGACTCACAACCCGGGTGTCGGCGTCTTGGCACGATACATTGAAGCTGTAGTCTAAGAACGGTTATTTATAGAAGAGGAGTAGAGTTGGGAAGTGGTAGCCATCTATTCAAACAACACGTGAGATACATCAGCTACGTAAACTCGCCTAAAACAAATTCGCGACGGTATTAGCCATTTAATGATACAAATTACTATTTATAACAACGTGCTCGTCGCCATAAGGACGACGCCACCACCTTTATCTATCTCCATCAAGCAAATAAAAGATCTTCAAGGGTAAGTTACTTTACTATTCACATCTTTACTTTACGTTACATTCATTTTATACGGTTGGCATCAAAGGGCTAATTTAATAATACGAAAAGATAAATTTTACTTACGGACAAAGCGCGCGAGGTCTGATCGGTTGCGTAGTTGGGCTGCTACAAAGGGTTAGAAGAAAAAATTCATACGCGTGCCAATTAGGTAGTTACTCCGCCCAATAATTTAGTTCCGGAACATTGGATGTAAAATAATATTATATTATACTGGCTGATTAGGTTGCGAAATTTACATTGTATGAAAATTTAATTAACTAATTTACGGTACAATGTGTTCGCTTTATCTGTGGGAATTAAAGTAACTTCGCAAGAAAATATATATTTCTGAACCTACTAGAAAATAACTATATGTCAATTATATTACACTCTATCAACGCAAAGTAAAATGCCCTTCTGGAGCAAAGTAATATAATGCAGTGTGTAAAGGAGGAAACAGCAGTGTATTTCGAAACAAAAGCCGTAACGAAGTTGGAAGTGAAGAAGATGCCTTGATGGCACTTGGCCAGACATGGGTGTGGTCGAACTGTGGGTGAAGAGGACGACTGACACACAATAAGACGGAGACACATCTAACTTAATATCAAGTTTTCTTAATTTTTATCTTCAGAATATTTTGCGTTACACGCATATTTTATTACGCATGAAATATTGTTTTAATTTATAGGATTTCTTATTATAACTCGTATTCTAAATTTGTTTAGGGCTGCGCTTTTCTGATATAAGAATTTTTATTTCCTAACTTCTGAAAAAAATTTTACTACCTAGTAGAGTATCCATATATAGCATATTTTCCTCTCAATATTGAACGAATGTAATTTGATTCATGTCTGAAAACAAGATTTATTTCAATCTAATCAATGCCAAAATCTGTGTCCAAGTTTGCTGCAAAGCTAAACATGATTAAGTGAAACTAACGCTTTATCTGTAATGAACAGATTAATAATATAAACCTAACTTTGATTATTCTTTACGGTACACGATTATAATTTTAATTCGTAAATGTACTTGTTTGCTTTTACGACTATTGTAAGGGTATTTTTTGCAGCCCTTCAGTAATTCATAACGTAAATATTATAAGATATTTCTGCATCATTATAAGGAGCCATTTTCAGTTAAAAACATTTTGTACATGTCACTTTAGTTGAATCAATATATAAGTCACCAAAGCGACACCGAAATTTCTCAATATTTCAATGATCTTTATAAAATTTTTGACAAGTTCGTACGTAAACATGGTTAGAAAGTCAGATTAATTATTGCTTTGCTACTTGAAGATGAAGGTTTAATAATAATATAAGCTGTTTCACAAACTTTGGTCAACATTACAGAACTGTAGAGGAAACTGTAATACTTAATAACACATTCATATTAGCTGAAGCAGCTAAGATGTAGCTTGTTTTTTTGCCATGTATTTTCTTACTCGTTAAAAAAAAAAACACTTTTTTGCTACTGAAAATACCTCAAACATGAAGTGAATTTAAACGATCAAAATGACGCATTTAACTAAAGTAGTCTTCCTGGACTTTTAATTGTATATATTTTTATGATCAGGTGATCAGTGTAGTTAAATTAGGACGTGAACTCAGATATGAAATTCATTATACGAGAAATTCATGCTCCTGCTCCTGCTCCTATATATATTATCATAATTTTCTTTACCAGCTGTTTCAAATCACTTCTTGTTTACATTTTCAAGAGTCATCAAGTTTTGTTGGAAAGATCTAATTATTATTTCGATGACAAAACTATACGGCAGATACATGTGGGAATTTTAAATATTCATATGACTGAAAACATAAAATTTGTCTGCATATTGAGTGACAGGCAATAATAACGCTTAGCCCGACTTCATGACTAGGTATGCATATTTGATATTAAATGCTTGTGTATGTATAAATGAAGTTTCATGCACAATTTAAAGGCTTATGCACTGGTCAGCTCTTTTCGTGATATCTTGCTGATAAATAGAGAGGTAGGGAGACGGGAAAATATCGAATTTTTCTAGCCCTTTGAGTAAAACCAGTTATTGATTGAAATTGTACTCAATATATTTTTATACTGCAAACTATTGATTGTTATGCATCAAATAATTTTAATGGCGCCATTCTGCTGTTTCTACTTGTAATGCCATCTTTGTGGTTTTAACCTTACCAGACGCTACACTACTAATATACACACAGCTGTCAATGTTTACATTGTCCATTACATGATTGTTCACCACTGCATCTAATTAAATTCTGTTTACTTGACAAGAACGTCAAGTTTGTCTGGAAAGGTGTGTTTCCAGTAACCATAATAATTGGTTCGTTAACTAATAATTCTATTGAACTATATGCAATGTTCTGAATTTAATTACCTGTAATTCATATATCATTCGTAGTATTAGTATTTATATATATATATATATATATATATATCACCCATAGTAACAATATTTTTACCTAACAAATATTTTATTCTCAAAAAGTTCATGTCAGAAATTAAAGTTGTGAAAGGATAATTTTCCTCATAAATGGTGAAACTAGTACTATAAGGATTAGTATTAAAATATTTCCTTTATTACAATGTCGCATGTGTAATTTTTTGCAATATGTTTGGCACCACTAAGCTCACAAGTCAAATATTCCACCGGCTTTATAATTCTTTGATTGTATTAGTATATAAAGGCTACATTAAGCAGTCAAATGACTTATTTTAATACTCAAAAACTAACAAACCGGCTGAAACCCATATGTTATTTAGCTTTGATTTAGAAAGTCTGTATATATATATATATATATATATATATATATATATATATATATATCACCCATAGTAACAATATTTTTAACTAACAAATATTTTATTCTCAAAAAGTTCATGTCAGAAATTAAAGTTGTGAAAGGATAATTTTCCTCATAAATGGTGAAACTAGTACTATAAGGATTAGTATTAAAATTTCCTTTATTACAATGTCGCATGTGTAATTTTTTGCAATATGTTTGGACCCCTAAGCTCACAAGTCAAATATTCCACCGGCTTTATAATTCTTTGATTGTATTAGTATATAAAGGCTACATTAAGCAGTCAAATGACTTATTTTAATACTCAAAAACTAACAAACCGGCTGAAACCCATAATGTGTTATTTAGCTTTGACTTAGAAAGTCTGTATATATATATATATACAGGTTTGCAGAACATTTCCAAACAATTTCATCTCGGGTAATATAATATCTAGTACTAAACGAGTGAATGAACCTTCCTATCCACGTAAATATGGAACTGGTATTACTATGCGCTCAATATAATTATTTTGAAATTCATTGTAAAATTTATCGTAAAAATGGGGGAATGGTGATAGAATCTCATATATTTCCTACTTTTCTAAATCGTTTAAAGAATTTGAGGAAATATCCTTAGCTTCAACTCAGTTCAAACCGAGGGTCAGGTGGGATGCCACTTTCGTCGTCTTAACTCAACGGGACTTTAAGCGTAACGATGGTTTGCCCAAGATAACATTTTCCCCTTCCTTGGCACTTGTCAAGTTATTCCTGAATCCATAATTTCTGGTGTAACCAAGTGGCTATGATCGAAAAATTTAGCAATTCGCCTTTTCATGACAGTTTTTATTATTTTAGAAAAGATAGCTACAAGGGCAATTGGACGATAATTGTCTGCATCTGACCTAACTTCTTTCTTGTGGATAGGAACAGTGACAGTAGCTTTTAGACCCTGAGAATAGACGCCTACACTAAAATTTGTCTAATTAACCATGTTAATGGACAGGATATCTATTTAATTATTGTTTTAAGTAAACAGTTTAAGAGACCAAAACAAAATTCCCTCTGATTTATAATTGATTAGCCTATTTACTATATTACACACATCAGCAATGCTCAATCGAGAACAATAAAATTAGCTGAAAAAGTGCATTTAATACCCAGTGATTTTAATATATCTGTAGTACAAACCAGAGCTTACAATATTATTATTATTTACAGCATCATTTACAAAGAAGTCATTAAACTTAGTAGCTTTAATATAAGAATTAGGTTGAATATCTTTTTCGTTTATACGGCCGGTAAAAGAGTTAATAACTAACTGCCAAAGCAGCTTTGCATTGATTATTAGATTCCATTATATACCTATCGTTAGCCATTTTTCACTGTGTCTATTTGCTCTCTGTAATACGTTTTCAAATTTCTGTGGATACACACTAGGTCGAGGTTAGACTTGATTCTGTAAAAGGATATATCTATGAGTAGCCTAACTTTAGCTAGGTATGAAGTATACCATTATTTTATCGCGTTACCGCTTACATTACCATTTTCAATAATACATTTTGTTAGCAACAAAAATTATTGAAAATATTATAATTAAAAACAGTCATTTACGTTTTCCGTCTAGATTTGCATAAAAGCTGAATAGCTTCGTCAACATTATTAGACAGTAAAATAGTATCGAACCAGTTAATTTTACTAAATCTATATTTAAGCCTATTAATAAATGTTTCCTTTAATAGTCTGTAACTTATAGTTCTTGGTGTGAAATCAGAAACAGATGGGGCACTTCACTCTTTTGTGATATAACCTGCTAGAGACATTTAATCTAAAACCCATATAAATAAATACTGCTATCCACTATTGAATGTTTATATATCATACTGCAGAGATGGAGTTGAAACTTAAAAGTGGGTTTTAGAAAGATAATCATCTAACAGTAGTCCCAAGGTGACGCCTGTTCAGGCATTGCTTTGTTATTTATAATTTAAAAAATAAATATTTTGTAAGTTATAGATATATTTTTGTACTATATTTAGCCTTATTGAAAACTTATGAAACTTTTCATATGCCAGAGTAAATCATTATTAAGTAGCAAAAACAAATACTGAATTTCCCTAGCACTCTGAAGTAAATAGCGTAAGATTTTAAACTATCAATACCGTACTCGATGCACCAACTTGTCAATTTGAGGCTCACGAGATCAATAGGCTTCTAATTAGTGGCTATTGACAAACCAAACACAGTGTCCGTTACTCCTTGTTAAACACACCTTTGTAGTAATATCTAGAACCAACACGCTAATTCCATCATCCTAATCAATACAGGAATGAATTACAACTCACTCTCTCCTATAGTCCCTTTACGTTTATTATTATTAAGCACTTAATTACTAGGTTTTATCTTATAAGAACTATTTTCACCAAATAATGAACTAAATACGAAAGATGAGCACTGTAATTTATATTAGTAAAACAATATTCTATGTAAATTATATCACTAATTATTAGTGTAATACGTATTATCGAAAATTAACTTTAAATTTTTTGTTACTAAAACTGAACTATTACAGTATTTTTAAATTTAACCTAGTGGCCCGCAACAATAAAAGCGTTTCTACCTATTCATTACATCATTTTATTACGCTTCATATTATTAATTATTACTAATTATTATTAATTAGAAATAATAATATTATTATTTCTAATTAAACTTAATATGTGTTTAATAGTTACCAAATATTTTTAATAAACCCAATGCTAAATATTTTTTAAATTATTGCATGTCATGTTTGGGTTGTAAAGTGAAAGTAATCTCCCTTTTTAGAATACTTCCAGTGTTTTTTATTTTTTCCTTTTTTCATAAGAGTATTGTTTACTTTTCTTAACATTTCATTAAAAACTATTTCAATATTTCAATCGTTAGATGTATGATCAAATGTAAATTGTAAATTAGTTGCATTCTATAATAATTAATCGCTTAATATAGTAAGCTAAAGTCAATATCTAAAATTTTTCGATGGCCTTGATATAATATTAAAGTTAATTTGTTACTAAGATCACAAATACTCAAAAAACATTAAATGAAGCAAAGTCTTCAATGATTGAAATGATTAATGGTCCATTTGAAATCTGAATTTGGCAGGTTTTTACATGATAAAAGGGTTGGTGGAGACAAAATTGTTTCAATCATTATTTAACGGACGAGGGACATTTGCTTTCTCATTAAAATTCTACGTTGAATCCATTATTTAACTCATCTGTCTATCTTATTCTTTTCCTGAAAACTTTTAATAATTTTTGCTTTATTTCAATTTCTTCTCAAATATACATTGAATCAGAGCAAAAGGTAATATGAAAGCATAGATATTGATAGAGTTTAATATATCTCTCATTGTATTATATAAATCCTTTGATTACAAACACTATCACAGTTAAGTGGTAATGATTTCTTCTGACGTATTATAAGATTCCATGAGTTATAAATTAAGGAAAATATGTTACAAAAATATATTGAGTCTAAAATATTATCCAATATTTATATATTAAAAATAAATTAAAGTCTTAAACCTTCATCAGCTGTAGACTATTAGACGGCTATCTTCCGAAAACTTCGCCGAAACTCGTCTCAGAAGCTGATTCAACTAACCTTTTAAAAGCTGAAAATACATACTTTATTTTTCACTTTCGTCTATATGATCAGATGCATAATTGTAAAATAACACATGAAATAGTGAGTGGTTATATTTTATTTTATGTTTTTTAGATAAAAAAACCTTTTGAAGGTGATATATCGCAAATCATGTTGTATAAACACAGTAAAAAAATATTAGTCTACAAATTGACGTATATTAAAATTTATATTTACTATACCTTCTTCTCCAGTTGTTTTCCCAACTATGAATGTTTTACAACTGATATGTCACTTCAACTACCTTTAACTAACATTCCCTGCTTCTTTACCGTATGGTTTTAAAACGTATTGCGTTTATAGTTAATAATAGAAATGTAATTATCATACCATATCTTAAAATTGTGTATAGTTATTGAGTTGTATATTTTTTACATTAGATATTATTAAATACTTATTCCAATAGTTTTATTTACTTACATAATAAATAAAGTAATTTTTTTTTGTATTCTCCTTGGAAATAAATGTTTAATTTGTATGCAGACTAACCAAATTTACTCATTACATAGTTATACATAATTAGCAGACCTTAAAGAATTATACAGTTTGATTCGGGTAGTGTTATAGGCACTTTCTGAGCTATTTGAACTGGAAAAAATAATGAAAAAGGTTTATAAAAACATGGGCCTAGAAATGCCTTCGTTACTGAGTAACGGCAAATATAAGATTTCACCAATAATTTAGTAACCCGAGGTTAACTGATCAATTGGTTGGGAATTTGGAAAGAGTGACTTTTAAAGACGTTTTTTTTAATGGTTTTGACATGATATAAATTGAATAACGTTAGTTTCATAAACTGTATCTCTCTTATTATTTAATATGTCTTAGTTAAAACACAAAAAAGAGCATTCGAAAAATTATTTTTTTATGTTTAACGTATAATTAATGTTTTAATAATTAGGTAACAAAAACATAAATGTTTACAAAAAAAATAATACTGAAGAAAACCATGGCTATTATAAATGAAATAATAGTTTTTTAAAATTAAATGTTACTACCATCACCCGTTGTGTACAAAAAACAGTTAACGG
>NW_025783599.1:0-26515 GCF_021130785.1 Homalodisca vitripennis
CCAAAAAAAAAAAAAAACAAAAAAAAAAAGGGAAAAAAAACCAAAAAAAAAAAAAAAAAAAAACCCCCAAAAAAAAAAAAAAAAAAAAAAAAAAAAACAAAAAAAAAAAAAACCCCCCAAAAAAAAAAAAAAAAAAAAAAAAAAAAAAAAACCCAAAAAAAAAAAACCCCCCAAAAAAAAAAACCGAAAAAAAAAAAAAAAAAAATTCCCCCCAAAAAAAAAAACAAAACAAAAAAAAACCAAAAATTTTGGTGGGGCCAAATCGACTACTCACCCTGGGCAGTCGACTGACTGCGCCACAGCAAACAAACTTGAGAAGGAGGGTCCATGGATCCGGCTACAAGTTTGGAAAAGTTCAGCTACTTAGACTGAAAAATAAAACACCAAGGAAACACACGGAAAAACCCATAAGGGAAGAGGGAGACTTTCAGAGAAATCTGAGACGGTTTACCAGGCAACAAAAGCACCAACTGAAGTGATGGAGAGTGTGTGGAGGCCACGATGGTGTCAGAGCAGACTCTTGTACATACCATACCTGACAAGGTTCTACTCCATAAGCCAGGGTGCAGCGGGTCGGAAGACGAAAAAAAAACCAAACATGTTCTCTCTTCCTGAAGATGGGGGACCTTCTTCTTCAAAGGACCAATCCGTCTCAGGTGAGGAAGAAAAGGGGGACAAGAGTCTCCAAACAATCCTAAAAAGAAAAAGGAAAAGGGGATGGAACACCAGGGGGGAGGTGGGAAAAGGCGTAAGTAGAGTATGCGCCTAATACAGATAAAAACTACACCATTGCAAAGGGCGCAACTGACATCTTGCGAAGAAGGTTTATTCAAACAGGCCTGGCATATCGCCCTAATCCAGGGAAACCTTGGATCAATAGATGGTTGCATCAGAGGACTGACGACTTCAGGTAGGTAATCTTACTTATATTGATCAAAAAACAATTGAAAAACACCAAGAGAACTTGTATTTCTCACTTCAAAACTAATAACAGCCTTTCCTATTACAGATTCTAATAACAAGAGATCTTGGGTGGCGGCTACAGTGAAAGTGGCCTTCACTGCAAGGGGTCAGAAAGGTTACTATAGCCTCAGCCTACTTTCCCCAACCAGTCAACGTCAAGTCAAAGTGCCCAACGAAAGAAATAGAAGAAAGACTATTGCAGAGCTGCAGAGACAGAGGTTCGGCCCTCATTCTCAGTTGCGACTGCAATGCTCACCATACATATTGGGGAAGCACAAATATAAACCCAAGGAGGGGAGGAACTTCTACAGTTTAATGTTTCAGCAATGACCTAGTGTTAGAAAATAGAGGGTTCAAGCCCCCAACCTTGTTATTAACTAGAAAAGATAGGAAGAAGTCCTAGGCATAATTTCCCACCCACCCCCCCACTAGTCTACTGGGAACTCACAAAACATAAACATTGTAAGGGTGCGCACGTCTCTAAGGGAGGCCTCACTATCGGCGACCATGCCCAATCTAGGTTTCGACATTCGATAGAGGGAGTAGGGAGGGAAAGATACATGACCCTCAGGAGTTCCTAAATCTACCAACTGTGGAGAGGATACCGAGAGTCACCTAGTAGAAGAGTTGGAAGGGAAATAGGACCCTTCCAGAAAAATGAATTTGAATTAGAAAGGTTCTGCACAACTAGTTAGTAGAGCAAGCTATAATAAAGGCCTACGAGGAGAGAAAAAAACTGGCCTCCAAGGCAAAAACTGGTTGAAGAAGGATGTGCCGTGGTGGACTGTGGGGGAGGCTTGGAGTGTGGACATTGGAAGGCATTAGAAACGCAAAATCTAGGGAAATTATTTAAAACTGGGCCAAAAAGGACAGTATGATTTAGGCTCGCTTATCTACCAGACTCCCAAATATGAATATAAAAAAAGAACTTATAGAACAAATAAAGAAGAACCTGGAGAAATTTTTGTAAAACATTTAAACAGTCTTCCCGATGCATCCAGGCTTCAAAAAAACTCTCCAACGGCGCATACCTTAATCCTATGGGGACCACCCCCCCCCCCCCCCCCCCACACTAGTAAAGGACAAATGGAGACCTAACAATGAACAGGAAGGAGCACCTTAAAATCATACTTCTGGAGACACAATTCCCGGGGGGTCACCTAAACTTGAATTGAGGATATCATATTCTCTAATCAGAGGGGGGATTCCAGTCGGGAGGGGGCAAAAAACGCTCAGACCAGCAGTCCTAACAGGACTATTCACACATGGAAAGAATTCAAATGGGCTTATAAGATCGTTTTAAGCCAATTTTTCAAATCTCCTGGGGGGATGCAGTTTTTCCAGCCCTTCTTCAAGAGGGGCTGGATTATACTATTAAAAATTAGCTCTTAGCATTTACTGTTTAGAAAGCAGTTTTTCGCTTAGGTAGGATTAACATACCAATAGAACTGGAGGGATAGCACTAGTGGTGTTTTTGCGGGACCGACGACGACAGGGATCCGAACAACAACCCCGGGTTCGTACAGACCCATAAGCCCTTAACCTCCTTCATGGTGAAAAACTATGGAAAAAACAAATAATAAAACAGGACACATAAGGGACGTAATATTACTGGATCACCCACTTAGTCCCATAACAACACGCCTACATAGAAGGAAAATCAACCACCACTGCTCTCCACAGCTTAGTTGAGTAGAGGTGGAGAATACCTTTCGAAAAAAAGGAAGCCCTAGTCAGCGTCTTTATGGACATTGAAGGAGCTTTTTTCACGACCCGAGGTAGGCACATTATCAATCATGGAGACTGCGATTGCTACGTTTTGGAGTTTCCCCAGATGTAGGTTCAAATGGATAGTAGCCCATACCTAAAGCAAGCCAGACAGGTGAAAGCTAAAGCTACGGAGAACGAATCTTGCCGCGATGCACGGCCCAAAGAGGGTCTGCCCCCAGGGGGGGAGTCTTGTTCTCCTCTCCTGTGGGCGATGGTAGTGGATGATCTCCTAAGCAAAGCAGAGAAGAGAAGAATAAGGCTACTATGTTTATGAGACCTAGTGCTTATTGACTTTAAAGGGAAAAAAAACAAAGGCATGCTGGAACGCCTAATACAAACAGAACTCCAACTTCATAAGTAAATGGTTGTCATGGGGAAGGTCTGGCGGATCAACCAATCAAAAACAAATATGATTACCTTTACCAGGGGAAAACGGAAAATTCCAGCTAGCTCACAACCTGTCCTGGCAGGGAATCAGCATTAACCAAATAAAGGAAGTGAAGTGGCCTGGGGTTTTAATCCTGGATGGAAAAGCTCACTTGGAACTCCCATATATTAGAATTAGGATATCCAAAAGCCAATTAATGACCCTTTGGGGCCTGTAAGAGACTTTTTGGATTTAAAATAGGGGAACTTCTAAACCCAAAAATGATCATACTTGCATTTACGTAACCATAATAAAACCTCAATGGTCAAATATGCTAGCCTTAGTGCGGTGGCCGGAAGGTAGAAACGAAACAACTCTCGCTTGCAAAAAGGCTACAGCGTCTTCAAAGGTTAGCTTGCTTAAGCATCACAGGAGCGATGAGCTCCTGCCCAACACTAGCAATGGAAGCGGGTCCTGGGTTACACTCCTCTTGGCCAGGAGGTGATGAGAACAGCTGCATGAGCGCAATGAAGCTTCTAGGAACAAAGGTAATAAATGCTACCTCCTTAGACAGGCCACATAAAAATATTGGAAAAAATTTCCTGGAGGCTGAAATGCTAACAGAGTAACAAGTAACAGAGTAACACTCGGTTGGGTACCGGGTCATGAAGGTATTCATTGGAATGAAAAAGCGGACATCCTCGCCAAAAAAGGGAGCAGAATCCACCATTGGTGGGGGCCTGAGCCAGGTTGTGGGGATAGCCTTCTCTAACATTAAAGCTCTGGTCAAAGATTGGGAAAAGAGGACAAGACACAAGAATAGGAGTAGAGCCTCAGGTTTAAGACTATCCCAATGGTTTTATCTCTCTTTAACGCTAAAGGGTGGACAGCTCTCCTAGACCAGAACAAGGAGGATATAAGACTGATATTAAAAATGTTGACAGGACATGGCCCTCTGAGGAAGAACCTTATGAAGGTAGGCCTTAGTCAGAAGCAGCGAATGTAGACTCTGTGGAGAAGAGGAGGAGTCAGTGGAGCACATTTGGTTGGATTGTCCTGCCATCGTAGAGACTCGGAAAAGATACTTGGGAGCATATCTCCTCAGCCCCAAGGACATTAGAGAACAGGAGCCCTTAAATCTGATTGGTTTTTGCAAAAGCCTCGGTCTTTGAGGGCACAAATTAAAGTAAAGGAAGGCGCAAAGGTCCTTTTTAGGACTAAGTGCGGGGACAAACTGTCCTCCTTCCCTCAGGAAGGAAAAAAAATAAAATAAATAATGGGGTGTCCAGGATAGTCACTGTGACTTAGCAGAAGTACAGTGTTGTCAGCATACATCATCAATTTACTAAAATCCTGCATGAAATGAGGTAGATCATTCATGAAGAGAATAAAGAGAACAGAAGATTGATTGATTGATTCAGAGAAGATTGATCCCTGCGGCACTCCTCTAGTGATTGGGTTTGGTTTGGAGCGTGTTATATCAACTTTCCCATTTTTTATTATGTTTAATCTCAACCATTGACTTCTATTAGATAGATAGCCTAGAAAAACCATTTATTAGCATTATTTTGTATTCCAAGGGTTTTTAATTTCTCTAGAAGGTGGTTGTGATCAAGACAGTCAAAGGCTTTGCTGTAATCGAGAAGTACAGTAGTGGCAGTCTTGCCTTCCTCAAGATGATCCAGAAGGAACTCCATTAAGGCTGATCAAAGCAGTTGTTGTAGATTTATCCTTTAGAAATCCATGTTGGTCTGTGGCTATAAGTTTATGTTGATTAAGGTGATTGAAAAGTCTTTTTAGTAACTAGTTTTTCAATAATTTTTGGAGAATGTTGTTAGTAAGGATATTGGTCGATAATTTGCTGGTTCAGTTGTAGGGCCATTTTTTGTATTTAGGATAAACTAGAAACTGTGCAAAGAGTTTGTTTTGAGCTTCTTGTCACCAATTTTTTGGGTCTCTTCAGATAGACGTTGCATTCCAGATTCCAGGAGACAACTTTGGGACAGTGTCAGATTCAGACGCTGCACTAAGCAGAAAGTGAAAATGGATCTGAGCTGAACATTAAACAGATTATCACAATTCACAAATAGATGGCATACTCTTATTGGGTATTTAAAGTAATTTTTAGTCATTAGTTGTTGTAATAGTTGCGTCAAGTAGGTGAGACTTTTCTGACTCAATGTGATAACAAAGTAACAATATGTAACCTTAAATTTCATTAGGACTAGGGGATGGGTCAATATCATAAACATTTCAGTCCGATACCGATACTAAATTTGTTATCTTTATGCTGAATTTGATACTTCTGCATTGTTTGTAACCAAGAATATAGATCAATAAAAAAATTGAGTCGTCATCATTTCAACCTTTTTAGTGCCCTAGCAACGCTATTTGAGACAATAGACTTGTGCATAGAAAAAAGTGCTGCCATTGGCTTATTGAGGACGCTCCAATATCAGTTAGATTTTATCTGGTAATGGTTTTTTATTGGCTTTTTTATGTAATGATATGAGCCTAAGGTATCAGAATACAGTAATGTTCTATTTTGGTTTTGGTAATTTTTGTCTTTTTTTTTTTAATTGTTGATGGTGTTTGATAAACCAGTGTTGTGATTGTCTGACAGATTCATGGCAATGTTTTTTTTACAGAGTGCTAGAACTCATGTTTTGTTTTGTTTCTATTGTGTGTTAAAAAGTTGTGTTGGTGTGAAATAACTCTGTACCTTTGTTCCATTTCTTAATTTTCACCCTAAAATATTTACATTGGTAGATTATTTGAATAGTTTTGATAATGTGATGAAACTACTAAACAGTGTTTAAACCCTTTTTTCGTGGTCTTTAATTGGTTGCAAACATTGTTAGTTATTGAAGTTTATAGCTGCTGTGTTTTATTTATATGAACTGGAATACAATAATAATTATAAGAAATGAATAGAAATAACTATGTAGAGGATGAAGATACACAACTGGAGTTTTAGATAAGAGTAGCCATTTTTCACTCTAGGTGGTGGTTCAAAAATCAATTTTCATAAATATTATTTAGTACTATTTTTGTTATTTTATTATTAGTCAATGAAAAGAATCTAACTAAATTCATATTAGTCTATACCCTGTATAGTGTTGAAAACTTCAATAACTATTTAAAAATTATTTTGAAAATGGTTATCCTATACTAAAACATTTGTGTATATCTATTTTTATAATTATATAATTTACTACAACTATTTATCCAAAAAAGTAGAAAGTATGAGGACAAATTTAAAAATGAAGCTTCTATAGGTTCCCAAACACTCATGTTTTCAGCTAAAATTGTCGGCAATTTACGCACATACATGGCAAATTGCTCCCACCACTGAAAGAGTTAAACAAGTGTCTTGAATTAGGATTAGTTTTGAAAGTTTAATTAATTTTTCAATTGCGAAAAAAAACATGTAGACAATACAGCAGAATAAATCAAATTAAACAAAGGGAAAAATTCTATTATTGGCGGCCTGGCTGGCTTCTATGCAACAATTGCTTTGTTACCAAATCTGTAGGGACGCTAGCATGTTCACTAGTATGCTACTAATGGCAATAAACTACAATCAATGTCAGTGGTATATTCAAATTTTGACTATTTCAAAAACTAGGAACCACTAGGATTGCTTTCATAAAAAAAAAAGCTCCAACCAATAATTAACTTAGAACTACATGTTTTATAAAACAGACTGTAAACTAAATACAACAATGCGGCTAAAATAAAACATAACAAGTGCAGTACTATCTACAATATTATTTTTTATGGAGTCTAATGACCCTGAACTTAGATTTAAGATGAGGACCTTTGCCTCTCCCCTACTTATATTTAACCTTCAAATCTGAAGCTTCTACAAAACTCTGTCTAAACAGACAATGTTTTAACAATAACATATATTTGTCACTGAATCTATTTTGTTAACAGAATTATGCTAAATTATAAATATTAATATTATAATTTTAATATTGCAGTTATTGTCACTGTAATGAATGATTGTGATATTGTAAACGGTATTGACAATACAATCAAATAAGAAAATAATTTACTGTATTTATAACAGGATCTGTCCAATCTTTAAAATTATACTTAGTTATAATTCTCACAATAAGAACAACAAAATGGTTATTTCTAACCACGTTATGCAGGTGCTTCACATCCACAGGGGGTCATCACATTAAATAAATCTGTTGTTATTGTTACACTTATCAAAACTCCCAAATAATACTCAAACTAAAGATAAATGGGCAACATTTAATTGAAAAAAAACAAAAGAATTATTGCTATCTACAGTTATAGGGTGATATATAAATAGATGCACCTTTGCAAAAAGAAACTCTTGACACTATCCTTGAGGACTGACCAGAACAGCTACATTTGATGAAATCCTCCTCAGAATTAATTTCTTCAATTTTGCTGAGATGCCTTGACAATGAAACAGAGTGCTGTCAGTTAACTCCTTTGATACACTCCATATGTAAACTGTGGTAGCTGCAAAAATATAGAAGAAACAAATACATTTTTCTGATAATAATTAGCCCCTAAAATATATATTATAATAGTTATTATTACAGCTCAGTTGGATAAAGTAACGACTGAAATATTATTAATATATTTCAATGGCATTTACGTGTAATCAATCAAATTGTTTTTGAGATTTTTAAAAAGTTGATAATTACAACATGCTGAGTTTGTGAATTAAAAAAAAGTTTAAATGGTCACCACACTTGTAACGGAATAGCATATCAAGCTGGCCATCAAACACCTGAGATGTTTATAATACATTTATTTTGTACATGATCAATTTTTGTACCAAGTTTAGACTTGTTTGGTTTTATTTGTTACAGTTATTGTTTTCGCACACTGTATGAAATCAGCATATAAATAACTTTTGAACAGGGGTGGTTTTGGGATTGTGGAAATATTTTCGAATGAAGTTATGGGAGTAATTTTTGTAAAAGTTAAGTGAGGACAATAAAATGTAATAGGATTGATTTTGACTAAACAAAAATATACCTAATGTATTACATTAAATCATACTTAATATTTACACATATATATATCATTAAATAATACCAAATAATAGAAAAATATTAGCTAAAATTGTTACAAGTATTATAAACAGAACATAGATGAGAATAATAAATTAAACACGCTTCTAGAAATATGTTTGAAGTCTGCTGAACTACAACTATAAAACAATCATACTTAATTTTTTATCAACGAATACCTATCCTAACTGTAATTAATAATACACTTCATTTTAAAATGTTTCAATGAAATTATGCAAAATCAATATCATTTCAAAAAATATAATTCCTACCCATCAGTACAATGTGAGATATTACACTGTCATTCACAATTTCTAAGTTTTAAAGAGTTCTGGCAAAATGTATGAAGAATGTAAGGAATATTAGGGAATATCCTTGGTAGTTTTAACATAACATAACTATCATGATAAACTGGATTAGAACAGGAATTGCCCACTTTGTAGCATCTGTTATTAACATTACAAGCAGAATGTTGAATGTTACATTATAAGTAGAGGAAAAGAAACTAGAAGTCAATGTAGATAACATACAGAATGTCCTAGATGATTTTTAATACAAAAATATTACTACAATATTAAAATATTGGCAAGTGAAATGAGCCACTGTATTGAGAACCCATACCGCAATATTGCTAAGTACATCAATATCATGATAATGTATTATTAATAACTTACTTCGGTCCCCCTTTTCAAGAAAGGCTTTTGAGAATGTTTCCCAGAGGTAACGATTTGCAATCTGAGACATCATACTTCTTAACTGCTGTTAGTTTCTTTATAACTGACCTGAAAAGTTTATAGTACACATTATGCTAAATGTTAAAACACTATAAATTTGGATATAAGGAAAAATATTTATATCTTGTCTACAGTACTTACTTTGAAAGCTTACGTTGAGCCAATACCTTTAATCTTAATTTTATACAAATAGAGTTGTAAAAATTTGTAGTGTGTGTCGAATACTAGTCAAATAATGCATATGTATTGAAGTAACTATTTCACTTGAGAACAATAATTTTTAATTACTTCTGATAATGAGTCATCCTGGAAGGATATCACAATGCAACTCAACAAAATAATTATCAGGAATCATCAGAGATCTTAAAAACGAATAACTCTATATAATAATCCTGCTAGTGGTGGCCAAATCAAAGATTTTCTAACCTCTAATCCGATCCTGAATTTAAGTTTTTTCATCCAGGCTCTCATATTCTGAATCCCTTATAGCTTAATTAGCTTTTTAAAACTTGATTTAGATGAAATGATTACCAACCAATTCCTGACATTCTAAACCTTTGGAGACGCCTGATTAACACAGAAAATAATCCAAGAATGAAAGTTTAGAGAAAGACTATATTTTAAAAACTAAATCCTTTACCATTTACTTTCATTTAATAGGATTATACTTCCATATAATATACATCATTACCTGCAAAAAAATTATAGTGTGCCTATAGTTTGGGCGTGGGTAGGGTTACTGTCGAACTTCTTAAAATGGTCTTCACTAAACTTCCTCAACAATTCTAATAACTTTTTTTTATATTCCCTCAATGAAATACAAAACCAAATGTATAAAAATAAATATATTTTAAATTATCTCTATATTTTTATATTGGAGTAATATTTATATATTAAAGTAATGAAAATAACCTACTAAACCCTTTAAATTAAAACTTTTTATTACATACAACGTGTTTCGGGTTTTTTTTCAACCTTACTTCAGTGTACAATTTAATACCTCTAAATTTAAATAATATAATACAACAATTAGACTATTCACATGGTGACCTAATTATTTATTTTATATAATTAACTCATAAATTTAGTAGATAGATAAAAATTTTAGTGAAATAGATCATTTTAGCTTACCAATTGAGCAGCATATGATGTGCCATTAGCAGCTGTTGCACGTTGATGCAATGAATTAATATATAGGAAAATATTAAGTGCATAGTAAAATACTACTTTAAAACAACAGATAGACTAACTTTGTTGATTCGGTTATCTATATATGGTTTCTCATTTGCGAAGTGAAGTGATAAGTGGTCAACTGTTGAATAGCTTCAGCTGAGTTTGCAGTGATTGCATGTACTCTATATAGCACATATAATGTACAGATAAAATATTATTATTTACAGTACTGTAATAATTTACTAATTAGGTTGTTTCAAACACAAAACTTACAAACATAAAGTCTGAATTTTAGCAATCTGTGAATCCTACTTACAACTGATTAAAACATATCGTGTACATAATAACGTGTTCCATAGAACAAACATAGATTATAGAATTATTAAAATTTTTAATTATTAAATATTTCTTTAGAAAACATCTGATGAAGAATGAGATTAAAACAAGACAGATGAATGCACACTCTGTGTGGGAAGAAGCAAGAAGAAACAGTTCCAGAAGGAGCACATTAATGACTCGAACTGTCCTGCTATAATTTCGTTAAAACAAGTGGTAAAGGAGTTCAAATGATTTATTTCCTGATACGAAGGAACGACAGGGAAGTGAGAGGAGAAAAAATGGAAGGGAACCCTACCAATTAACAGGCATTTTTTTTCAGATTCTTAGTCTTACTTAGCCTAGTAAGTTGGTTAAGTTTTCAGGCCAAAACATGTACGATAAGTACGCACAACCTTGAATTTGACTTGATATAGAGATGAGCTGGGGGCAGTTATCATATAAAGCCCAACCTACATAAAATAAAGGGGGACTAATTAATTTGCTTTACAAAGATTACCCTCGTGATCACACATGGTAGATCGGAATTTCAATGGACCTTGCCCAAAATTTAAGGTTCAAAATTACTCAAGTCCTAACCTGACCAGCCAAAGGCACTTTACTCAGCGGTAGATATTAGAGGTAGTGTTGTATTGGACACCTACGACAAGACTGCGCTACCATTAGTTAGTTACATCCTAGCCATTTGCCAAAACCGTATGGTAGGGTGGGACTAGGTTGTGCGTGTTTTATGAGGTGCGGGGATTAGCTTATTTTTTAAAGAACGGCGCGGCTTATAGTTCTCTTTAATTTATAATATGAACTTTACCAAATAAAATATAATGTTTATAGACTAACCTATTATATATTATATATGGACTATGTTTAAATCTACAGTAGAAAATTATATACCACCAGGAATTTTTCTACATTTGTTAATGTTAAAGATTAGGTCATACTATATTGTATCATACAATGCTTGACAGACTATTCATGTTGTATTAAACGCACCCCATGTATACAAATATGTGAATAAAGATGATATCTTATCTTATCTTACTGCAGTTTGTCAGTGATTAACATATCTTTGGACAGACAGATGGGACTCTTCATACAGCAAGTCACGAAATATTTCAAGATCAATAAATTATGAAGGAAACACCCAGGATTTTTCCGGGCACACCCTTTTTTTAGCCAATCCGTTCAGTGAAACAAGAAAGAGAAATCAGTTAACACTACGTTTTCCGAGATACTGCAATTCTGGATACTCTTCTTCAGGATAAAAAGTTCTGTACAGGTAGATTACATTGTCGCTTCTGCTAGCCGCTAGTGACAGTAGCGTAGCCAGAAAATTTCGTTCTCGGGGGGGGGTGGGGGTCCGAAAACCGGGGGATCTATCGAAAAAAACGATATTTCCCATCACTTTCCGGGGGACGTTCTTGTGTGTTATTTTTGTTGTTGTTATTGTGTAATTGTGTTAATTTAATTTCACTGGTATTTTTATTAAAAAGGTTAATACTCCAAAAACATGGAGCTTTAGTAAACTAACGCATTTATAGAAGCGGGCACAATATGTAATAGGCAAATTAAATCTCTCAACAGCAAAGCAAGCTTAGTCACCACAAAATTTTTCTTGTATAGCTACCAGAAAAACTATTAACTGATAGTTCGATTCTGACCAGGTGTTAGAAGGCCCCCACACCCCCCACAAGTGATAAGAAAGAAAAAGCAACACAACATTAGGGCTCTCACCTCAAGCGTAATAATTGACCTCAAACTATATTCTTGTGGAGAAAAATGAAAAAGATATACCCCTTCGGGGACATTGGGCCCACTGGAGAAAGGCCCGAAAACCCTGATCAGAAAAGAAGGAGCGGCACTTTCGAGCGTTTCGCTCGAGGTACAGATTCAAAACTTAACGCATACTGGTCGAGGGGAAAATTGCACCAGGAAAAAACTCTTACTGATTTAGAAGCCTTCTGGCCACTTTGGATTTTCACTGCATTGGCGGTATTTCATGAAATGAGTTATACATGACGATTTTTTGTATCATTACACTTGTTCTAGTAACGAGTATATAACTTATTCGGGAAAACCAATCACCTTTCGGTCGGGAAATATAAATACACCTGGGAACACAATCTCTAATGATTAGATACTTTCAACTACATTCGGGGACTTTCGGTTAGGGCGGGTTGAGGAGTTTTTTTATTTTAATGTTTTTTTTAATCTTTTTTCTAATACTTGTAGTTTTTTATATGTTTTTTATTCTTTTACCTTAAATAAAGTTTATTTTATCTAGAAATTCAACTTTTTTTTATATAATCGTTGGTATTATTTTATTGGAGTTGGTAGGACGACGATTTTTTGGTTATCATTAAAACTAGTTACTCGGACTACCTATATAATTATCGAGAAAAAAAAACAACTTCCGGTCGGCTAAATACCGAAGAAAGAGCTCTGCTATGGATCTGGTTCGTTTGTTTGGACGATTTTGGAACTTTCACTGGTGTGAGTTGGGTTGAGGTAAAAGTAGTACTTATAATTAATATATTGTTAGGACTCCATTGAATTTAGGAGATTCATTAAACGCCAGACTAAATAAATATAATAATTAGTCGACAAAAAAAAAAACAAAATAAATCACTTCCCGATACGGGAAATATTACTAAGGAAAATGATAATAATACCTCAGTCAGTGTAAATCCACATAAGTAGTCGGAACTTCTTAATCACTAGAGTTTTTCCGTGTGTATTATCTGGGACCGGACAGCGACTCTTTAAAATTTTTTCTTTGATACTTATATAGATATTAGTCGGCAGTTCAATTGATACCTAAAATCACATTGTTTATAACATAATTCTATAGTACCAATTTTATCACAACGACTCAACCAGTGAAATCCAAAATCGCTCAAACATCTGAATTCAGTTATGAGCTTGTCCTCGGTATATTCACGACCGGAGTGGGTAATAGAAATAATTAACTACTTTTTATATTGTGGTCAACAATAATACAAAATTGCAGTACAATTGTTAAATTAAATTATTTATGAAATAATATTTATATCCTATTTTTAAATTGCCCCCACCACCCCCCCCCTATTCATTACCCGTTCACTTACCACAGTCACACACTTCATTCCTAAGACTGATAATCCACTTGTGGAATGTGGTTGGTATCTGATTGTGATAGCTTGATGTAGTAGTGATGTATCTTGTGCAGCTTAAATTGATATTGGTTCAAATTCTTATATTTTTGCTTCAAAAGTGCCAATTAAATTTTATACTCAATCCAACTCTTACATCAATTGGTTCGGGTCAGTGATTGATAAAGACATTCAGCCATAAGGTTTTTACTTCACACTGTTGATTTTCTACTCTGCAATTAAGACTTTTTAAAAACTCTTTTGGACTGGTCATTCTAAACCACTATCATCCTAATTTTAGAGTTGGCACTATTAGTTAAGAAAATTCACAACTTATTTATAAATAACAACACTATCATTTAACTGCTCTCTCTAAGGGATACAAAAACTTTCAAAGGACTGTAGGCTTAACAGCTGATGTTGAAATTTTTAATTTTAATAACATGTGATTGAGAGGGAAGGCACTTTTCACTGTAATAAGCCCAAGGTTTTTCCAATCTATTTAGTGGACCTTTCCCTGACAGTATAACTGTACTAGGATCTTATCTCATCCTTATCACCAGCCATGTTGGATAGCTCAGTTGGTTAAGCACTTGACTACTAATCAAAACCCATTGGAGGCAAGAGTTCAAATCCCCTCTAGAGGGCACATAATTTTTGCATTGCCTAACAAAATTAATTTTAAATAAAAAAAAAAAATAAATAAAATAAAATACATAATAATAAGATATGACTTTTCTATCTTCTCAGGTGAAACATTTTCTAATAAAAACTGCACACGAGTAAATATACTGACCATTTTAAAATTTAAATTTATCTTGTAAGATATTTTAAAAACACCTTCATAACAAAACATTCAATCATGGATTCCAGCCCTTACACAAGCTACCTGAAAAATACAATTCCCACTTGTTTCCCACAAGGATGGATGAGTTGAGAGAGGAGATGAGTAGCGAAAAACTGGGACTAAGTAAAGGGTAAAAACTGATTGTATACATTCAAATCGCCTGGGGAGGGAAATAATTTCGCTCTAACAAAGAGAGCTTGAATGAAAAATATATATAAAAGCGGAAAAGTTTACCCAATTATAAAATAGAGGGCTTTTACATTTTGGTTTACAGAAAGGCAATTACTAATATGCAATAGTTCCTCTGACTTAAGTTTAAATGAATCCCCTTAGTCAAGACTTGAACTAGCACCATAACTCTAACACCGAACATAATCTAGTGGAATTTGAGATCTTCAGGACAAAACCCACTGTTTCCTTCATTGGAAAAATAAATAAATTCTCTGTTTTCTGTTGGAAACCCAGACCTGACTACCACTTTGGGTCAAAAATTAATCGAAAACTCCTACCCATGAAATATTGGGTAAGAAACTGGCTCCTCTGGACCTCACTATTCAACCCTACCTGCAAATTGTTAATGATAGATATCTAACATCAAAACCATGTTATAGTTATGAAACCCACTCTAATTGTTCATGCTATAAAAAAATTGCTTGGGATTATTGGTTATCTTGATGGATCCACTAGGAACTTACAGCTCTAAAAATGTAGTAATCATGCCACAGTAAATGATTCAGGGGAGAAGAATAAACTAGATGGGAGGATGGTGAGTGGAACACAACTGGAGGCACTTTGCCTTTCTATGATAAAGGTACACATCAATTTTGTAATTTTGACATCGTACAAACATAACTACAATTTAATCTCAAGCAAAAAAAAGTTGCGGAAAAATAATTTTCCAACTATATTGGTGGAAGTGCATTATCAGCAACTTTCAACACTCAGTGAGTGAAATCTGTCCACAGACAATTAAATACGGTTTATGATTGTGGGGGTGCTAATGTGCTGGGTTTTATTGAAATCGTTGTGCATGATATTTGTCACTGATGGAACTTTTAACTTTGTCCGAGTCTCATTCAAAAAGCTGTATTGGAACTGAGCCTGACTATTATACAAAAACGCTCTGTTATTAGGGGGGGGGCCATTATGGGTTTTTTTCCTCCTACACGAAAACCAATTCCTCTTTTCAAAAAAACAGTTCATTCTTGTTGCCTTAATGGGTCGAAAGGCGCCTGGGAAATAAATATTTAAAAAAAATAAAAAAAAAATAAAAAAAAAAAAAATGGTCCTGACAGGACAAAAGTAGTTTGAAACAAACTGTCTATCAATTAGGAGCGTTGAAATAAGTTTGATGGTTTTAACTGTGTTGGATGTGATATCTCGTGTTGTGGGTATATTATTTTGTTTTTTTTTTTTCCCGTTTTTTGTGTTTGGCTTTTTTTTTCTTCATCACTCTTCAATCTTTTTTTTTCACGTTCATGTCTTTGTCCTTCAATCAATGTCTTTCTTTCTTTTTCTTGTGAATTCTTCTCTAAGGTTACTATTTTTCTCGCTCTGTTTATAGTTTCCCTATTTAATCGTATCTTTTTCATTTCATTTCACTAGGAAAACAATTCCAATACCTAGAAAAATACATTAATTTCCCATTCCCAAAAACTGCAGTTAACCATTTCCTGTTCGGACAGCCAAGGAATAGCTACGTGGCAGGAAAAAAATTGAAAAACTTAAGCTCAAAAAACGATCGATATACTTTTGGCTAACGTGTACTGAGACTAATACCACTTTGATACAAGTTATTGACTTCTGCTACAAACTAGATGAGGGAAAATACCTGGTGGTTAAATGGTCGGTAATGGGTGTAGTATGTACCAATGGATAGTTTGAATGACAATCTTCAAGACAATTTACACACGCCTGCGGAAGAAAAAACTAAAAACTCACTCAGTGAGGACTAGGACCAGTTTTTATACACCACCAATTCCGACCAGATTTGACACATGCCACTTACTCACCCTGTTAACACCTCGAAATTACAGTTTGCTAAAATAGCATAAACCCAAATTCAGGGGATACTGACTCAGGCTAGCATTGAGTAATGTATGTTTAATAGATCTAAGATCAACTTTTCAAGGAATCACTTCACAAGACCCAACTGGGGTCTCCATTTAAACAGTTCTGGAAAAACAAAGTTTACGCCCATGCCATCATCCATGCTGTAATGAGATGGGTACTCACAGTTCGATTCTTCTACTTATGAGACGTATTTCAGTAGTAACACTGAATCTTTCTTCAAAACCTTGGATTATCAGAAATAAATTTGTTTTAGTTCCCAAAAAAAAAATAGGCCAGAGAACTCTTCAACAACTTACACCCAATACCTCTTGAACCCAAATTCACTCTAAATAATCATGGTATTACAATAGTGGATAGCAGACATGAGGCATATTCATTGACAGATTCTGTTACTGATGTTTGTAGTAGCCTCTTGCCCATTGCGTTCTCAGGTGATTGTTATATCACATCACAAGCAGATGAGCAAAGGTTGTCGCTGTAGCCATTCAAGGGAAAAAATTTTGGAAAAACCCCATGTTTCAGATTATTGTTGCGGTTAGCAATTTTATCTATCAAGAAAAGTCGCCTATGGAACAAACATGTTTACAGTTTAGTGACGAAAACCTAAATATTTTATGAATGCTATCAACTCCTCACAAACTATTTACAAAAGTGCTTATGATTTCAGCCTTTGCCACAGGTTTCGGCAGAAGATTTTTAAAACAAGAAACTTAAAGACACTTATCTGTTTCACCGATGGGGCTGGGGTGTTGTATCGAGGAACTCGACGTTTTACTCTGGAACATTTTTATAGCTAATCTTCTATCCAAAACTTCAGAAAAACAAAACCAGTGCCTCTGTTTCTCCATTGTTTAACATACAACGAAAACTCAGACGGAATACTGTCGTAGTTAGTGGACTGCCTCATACTGCTTTTGTTAAACATCTCCAGCAAAATAATTGCTACAAAGACTTCCTTTTCAACAATCTGGATACAAGTTTCAAATCCTTCAAACATTGAGCGTCATGTAGCGGAATTTAAACAAATCGCGAGGTTTCCAGCAACGCAGACAATAAAAAAATCAAGACCACGTGGATATCATTGCCTTTCTTCAAGCTATTTTCGGGCTCTCCGGTTCCCGTTGACATTTGAGGCCATTAGCTTGCACGACGCAACGACCTCGTAACCACCTATAGCGTCTTCAGTTGCAGTGTGATTGAGGGGGGGCGTGCTTCAGTTCACATGGGCAAAGTCGTTAGTGAGGTATTGGGTCCATGACTTTACATGTGGAGGGAGTTAGTGAATGTAAGGTTGTCTGGTGTTGAAAATAACCCTCAACCATGGTTGATAGTTTTTGAGTTACAGATAATAAGAGTTTTGTCCAATGAATACAAGCAGTATTTTTTTAGATTAAGACCCAAATGTAAATTACAATTAATGTTAGAGAAAAAGTAACTTAAAAACTAGGCCATAGTTGTTAAAGGGGGAACAGTTCAAAGTTTCAAAAAACCCTTTTCAAAATATAGGCTTAGTAAATTTATTAATATTTCATTCAAAATATTCAGCCACCTACAACTCGGAATCGATCTGCTTGACATAAACACTGTCTGAATTCCAAGCAATGCCTGAAATTTTTTATTCTTAACTGAGGCCATAAATGCTACTGCTGAAGTGATTTTGCTTACCTAAAAAATTTTCCAAATTATGAAAGATTAAGCATGTTATCTCCTGTAGAAAAACCACAGTTGGTTGGGCGGGGGAACTATGAACATTACTAGATGCCTAAGCTCGTACGCCAGTAAACTGTACGTATATTAAAGTAAAAACCTCAATTATAAATGTACCTCTCAAATTAAGACTGCTGGCTTAAAGGACAAGAGGAATTTGAATGTTGTCTTTCTCAACTTTTTTTGGTGATAATCTCCTACTTACTAGTATGTATTTATAGATCTCCATGCAAAAAAGTCTGATTGATTCCTTTCCTTAACTAAGGTTTTGATTCTCTCTTAGGCACTCAGTAGCAAAAATACCATGGTATAAAAGTAAATATTGTAGTGGGAGGCGATTTTCAATATAAAATGTATCTAGAGCCATAGCAAATCACATATAATAGAATTTGTAAATATTCTGAAAGCTTTTAACCTTTTATTAATTTAGTTGACTTTCCTACTCGAGTTATGATCACTCCAGAACTGCATTGACAATTTTGTAACAAATTATAGATAAAAAACTTACTTGTGTAACTGGCCATAGTAACTGAAATTTTCTGACCATGATGGACAATTGTTGGAATTTACACAATGTAAAATACATAAAAGATACATCCAATTAGCTTTTATAAATTTAGTAGCAAACATTTCTGAAAAGCTAATGTAAATATGAGATTTGTGAAAGTTTTGGGAGAGAGAAAACTGGTTGGATATGTATTTGTGCTCCTGTTGAAGAAAAAGAATTCAATGTTTTTTATACCACATTTATGTATCATTTTAATGTACATTTTCCATTTAAACCAAAAGTCAAAATTAATGGCAAATTGTAATTCTTGGATATAAACTGGAACAGAATATTAGGAATAAAAAGGCTACATTAGTTAATTTAAGTGCACAGGCTACGGGGAGTACTAAAGATTAGTGATACCAAAAGAAATGTTAAAACACATAAGGAAAGAACCTAAAACAGAATGTCATTTTAGAAAAGAAAAAGAAAAATGTTTTTTGACAGAAAGATTGAATGCTCTACTAACTTGATAAAATCAAACCTGGCAAAATTAATTAATAATGAATTGGGTAGAAAAGTTAAACTGGTTTGTAAACTCAGAATTACTTTCTGAATGTAGATGGTAGACAAATTTCTGATCCTTTATGTTTATTGCCGAAAGTTTTAATAGTTTTTTCTCATCAACTGTAGAAACATTTAATTTTTACCCAAACTTGCCTTAATATACCTTGTTCTAAATGAGAATTCCCAAACTATAAATGTTCAAAAGGAGATAAGTCACCTTTTACTTTTCAAACCAGTAAAATTCAGATGTAGTTAGCACCATAATTGCCTCTCTTCAATACATTAAATTCTCAATTCAGGCCATGATGATGTGTCTGTGGCTGTCTTTAGAATAACCATGTGGCTGAGTTATCACGTTGGCTCCTCTGGCTCAATCTTCATTAACTCCTCTTTTGTCACATGTATCATTTCCTGATCAAATGAAAGAATTGCCAAAAGTTGTCCCAGTTTTCAAGAAGGGTTGACCCTCATGATGTATCTTGCTACCGAATCCTATTTCTCAGTTATCATGTTTTTCAAAAGTCTCATGAGCGAGTGAGTGTTAACAACCAATTTGCCTCTTATCTAGAATCTTCAATAGTTTATTTGACAAGGAACAGCTAATGGTTTCCGGAATCTTGGCAAAATCTGTGATTACAGCTTGCAACTGATTTTGTGCGAGTCAATAATTGAAAATATTGATTAAAAAGAAAAAAGTGGCTGCCATTTTCCTTGACCTGAGGCCGAGCATTTGACAGTGTCTCAACATCCTAACATTACTACAGATTTTGGAAAAACCTCAATATTGATAAAAAAACAGAGCTGCTTGGTTCAAATTCTTATTTAAACAAAACCGCAAGCAATATTGTTGAGATAACAAAGGCCAAAATGGAACAAAATCAAAATCAACAAAATCCAATCAAGGTCAACAGTTCATAAAATATGGAGTCGGTCCCAAGGTTCCATTTTAGGGCCCACCTTTGCTGTTTGTTTGCTATCTGAAAGGGATTGACCCGAGTGTGTTGGTCATGGGAAACGGGCAAATTTGTTTTATATGCAGATGACACTAATCTTCTTGTAATCAGAGGACAATATAAAAAACAGCTTGAATTATCATCTTTTCTTAATATTTCCAATCTTATTCAAAAATATGGCCAAAAAAAAAATTTATTAGTCAATTATGATAAAAACACACCTTATGCAATTTTTCACAAAACAAAATTCAAATAAAAGATGACCAACCTTTAAAAGTCCTAATAGAGAGAAGAATCATGAACTGGATCAAACAGGACAGCACAAAATTTTCTAGGTGTTGACTGATTGACTAAAAAAATTTTAGGACTGGACAAACCACGGTATAATAGAATTTCCATCCAAATATATCAATCTGGATTATTTGCTCTTGAGAAGAAATGGTCAAAGCTGAGCAATCTCATAAACATTGAAAAACAATTTATTATTCACTCACATTCATTTCTTCACATAAACTTTGGAAATTAGCCTATACGGAGGGGGGGACAGTCAAAGCAAATCTCAATAGAATTCTGAAATTACAAAAACAGGCTGTCAGGATCATTGTTTAACATCTTTAGATGGAGGAGACCTCAGTTAAAAATTTATTTTGCTCAGCTAAAATTCACAACAGTAATTTGGCCTTATATATTACTGCCACAAATTCTTAAATGCAAAAGAATGTATGGTGAAATATCAGATTATCTACTACTCAAAAAATTACAATACCAGGAATTCCAGATATAGGAATAATTGGGGCATCATAATCTTGAGTTCTATAAAAAAAGCCCAAACTCTACGTTGGGACTAAAAATTTCTTCAAAAGGTATTACCCTTGCCACATTAGAATACGGAACCAAACCTTGCCAAAAATTTAATGAAAACAAATTTAAAACAATTACCTGAACAGCAAAGGCACTTTACTCAATAGAGGAACATTTTTATGAAATCAGAGGGGGGCCCATTAAGTTAGCTAGTTCATTAATTTGAAGCTTATTTTTTTAAATAATTTAAAGTTCTCTCTTTAATTTGTAATATGAATCTTGCAGAAAAATATAATGTTTATAGATTTAACCATTATTATATTATGTATGGCTATTTTAAATTGGAAAATATAACCCAGGAATTCTTAATTTGTTAATGTAAAGATTAGTCAAATTATATTGTATATACAATGCTGACACTATTCATGTATATAAAATGTATACAAAAATAATGAATAAGAGATTCTTATTCTTTCTTATCTTATCTTATCATATCTTAATCTTATCTGATACATACTTAACTGCCATTACGATTTTAATAATCTTCTAAATTTTGACCACCAGAAAATAGAGGATGATCGAGATTACTTTAAAATTTCATTCCCCAGCGGCTTCATCATTAAACTCTTCCACTGAAATAAAAACACCCTCGACACCAAAAAAGTGTCTCAATCGAGCTTAAAATTTTTTTTTTTTTTTTTTTCGTTTGTATGGTTGTACATTTAAATTTTTTTATTTTCATCAGGGAGCTTGTTGATCAGGCTTAACACCAACCTCGGAATGGCCAAACGTTTGAATTGTGGCCTGTTATTCTGTTGCGGAATGTAATACCTGAAGGTTCCCTGCCTCTCTGTCCCATATTGATAGACGTCCCTGCCCCCGGAACGAAACTCACACATTAAATCGGGCCAGTACAGGGGCGACGACATCGAGGATGTAGAGACAGGGCAAAAGCCAATAGTTAGCAATCCAAGCTCCCTAAAGGCCGATCTCTGCATGAATTTCGCGGATTTTAAAAATTTTAAATGATGCGGACAGCTTTCTTTTGACTTCTAAATACTCGCTCATAATTTGTATTTAGAACAGCTGCCCCATAGCCTCAAACTCGTACATTAGAGTGGGGGGCTTGTCCAAAGGCCGAAAGTAGGCCATTTTTTAGTACATCCCGGGGGTTAGCAAAATTTAGGGGAAAAGGTTCCGTAGAGCATAAATGCCTGAAGAAACTTTTGAGCAGAGGTACTTTAAATGTGATTGTCTCAAGTCAGACTTCGATTAAGGTACACTCCGGAGGAAACTTGGGTGGAATCAGTTTCCATATCTATGAGGACATCGTACCGCCATCACAGCAGCGCGATCCTCAATTTCTCTTTGCCGCAAACAGGAAATTTAGTGCATTTCATTTGAAGTTGTTGGTCCTCAGACTTTAATTTAGAAAAATAAAAAACTGAATAAATGAATTTTCCAGTTCTAAAAACGGAAAATGATTTCTAAATTCATGTTTTTTTTTTTTTTTTTTTTGCGTGTGAGGGATATTGGGGATGGATTCATAGATCCTCACACGGTTCAACTCTGAGCTTATTGTGTGCCCCTTTGATGGTTAGAGGAGGTAAGCCTATCTTTGTGCCCTTAATTAGGCTAAGAAGCTTTTCCCCGATACTAGTATCTGGTTCGTCGCCTGGTTGTTTTATCACCGAAAAGGAGCCCTTCTCCTTGCTCCCAGTCTCTCACAGTCCAGTGATTAAGTTGTGTTTTGCAGGTCTCTTCAGACTTAATTGCAGAGTTCTACACTTCCGAGTACCTCAGTTTCGTAAAACCTAGAGTGTTTAGGTGTTTCCTGAAGTGGCCGTGTCCAGTGATTCAAGGGCAAAATCTACTTTGCTTATACACCCGAATCCCTGTCCCAGACCCCCAATCAGCCATCTGGTGAAGCCGGGAGCTCAGAATCGGCAAGCAGTCTTTTTCGGCCGAGGAGTGCTTGTTCCTTGGTGACTCTGCCACCGAAAGCGGTTGTGTCTTCCTGGACCATTGTGTTTATACTTTGGTAAGCGGCTGACTTTGCTTGATACCACAACTTCGGTTCTGGACCGGTGGTATGGCATTGCTTGCTCCGCTTTTGGCAAGCCTATCGGCGCCAATTCGTTGCACCTATGCCTGTGTGGCCCGGGGTACCCAACCAAGACGCACACAGTTGCGTGATTCCAAAGCTTGGCAGAGAGTGGTTTAAAGCACTCCCACACAAGCCTGGAATCCAATGCTGTTGGACCGTCAAGAGCTTTAAGAGCTGCCTGACTTTTTGTCTGGCTGTTCTTCTGTTTACTTCGTAGTTTGTTGTTGCTGACATTATTACAAGAATGTTCATTCCCTGGTACCCTCTGGGATGAGGCCTAGGGTTGGCACAGGCTTAGGATACCATAGATTTCGGGGCTTGGCTTGGGGGGGGGAAAATATGGAGCAGTTTCCGACCCAAACTGCCGCAAAGGCGCAGAGTTTTCTAAGGGGAGATTGAACTAAAACCACTCCATATTCCCAGTTCTACCCTTAATAAGCGAGCCATCCGTGTACCAGACAATAGCTCTTTCTTATTGTTGGGATGGTTATCTTGCGGATTTCCACTCCAATCTTCTGGAAGTAGAAGTCAACAGAGAATGGCTTATTGGAATACGAACTCCAGTTCTCATTATGTCGGAAGGACCAATTCTACCAATCGAGGAAAATAGCGCTTGGGTTTACAGCTTCAGATGGATGGTGGGTGGACGCCATGGCTACGTGTTTAGACGCGCCCTTTCCTCCAGCAACAACCATCAGGCCGATAAAGCTGGACTTACGCGCTTCAGACTTTTATATGGACATTCAAGAGGTTAGAAGTCCTTAAAGCCACCTCGAGGGGTCGCTGAGGGACTGCTCCTGAATGCTCCGGTTTACAAAGATTGTGCCAAGCCTTTGTAAGCTTTCAAGCTTGGCTTTGGCAGTTTTACCTGCATTCACCTTTGTCCACCAACACTAATGAACCATAAGTGATTGATTTTTGAGGCCTTACAACTGCTTTGTAGAGCATAGTGCTAGATGGGGTTTTTTTACGCCCCATGAGATTCCTGCAAGTCTCCCACTGGACGTCATGAGCGCCCACTTTGCTTTGTGCAGGATATTATTTAAGATGATTCATTTCCACGTAAGATATGGTCTAGGAGTCAAGTCCTAAATTATTTGACTGTTCTTTTAGACCACTCAAGCTGAGTGGATGCGGAGAGTTTCAGCCTAGTAGAAAGAGACTCTGAGGTTCTTTTTCCTAGTGAATGGTTACAACTACTGTCTTAGAGGGGGATTTACTTTCAGTCCCTCTCCCTGGATCACCAGTTGTGTACATGTTGAAGGTTGGTATTCATAGATATCAACCAAATAAACATTTGTATATATTTTCCCTGTACCATGAAGGACCTATGTCGTCAGCATATCTTTGGACATAGATTTCCATTGTTAGTAAGGTCCTCAAAAGTAGACCCATCTACATACTAGATTCCTACTGTAGAAGGTGACAGCGTCCATTCGCGCACTCTTAGTCCTCTCCCATACCCCCCCCCAACTCCATTGACGGGAAATCCCACTTGATGAGGTGTGCCCCCCCCCCCCGACTTTCACCATACACGCTACCCACGGACCCACTCTACCCTTCTCTCACATTCCCCGGAGGCTGATCCGGGCCCTGATTCCGTCTGGAGCCACAGCGATGGCCCTAAGCCACACGCGCACAGGCCGCTGGCTTTCCAGAGGCCATGTCGCTAGTGCTCCATTCCCCCACGCGCTTACCAATTCTGCCCAGTGAAGTTGGCATTGTCAAAAGCTCCTTCAAGGTGTCTATGAAGGTGTTGAACTATTGCCCAATTCCTTGGAGGAGCAGGGGCTATTCCTCAATCCTACTGTACTAGTTGGTGTTTGCCAGTGGCTGAAATTCACAGGATTTGCTTGCTGGTATGCATGTTGGTTGCGATGAAGGGGGAGTGTCTGAGAGCTAAACTCCCTTTCTCATGTGCCTCTCCACCAGTCTCTTTCGCTAATGTTTTCAGTAGAAACGAAAGATTAAACTGATTGGCGTGACGAAAAGATTTAGGGGACAGAGTTAGTCCGCTCTCCCTTTTTTAGGGTATGAAGACCGACCCTGTTGAGACGCCTGACTTGTGGTTATGTACCCATTAAGCAATGGCTCGCCCCAGAGAGAATAGATTCAACATAGAAAGGGTACAGGAGATTCTCCGGGCCCTTTGTTGAAAGCTGGGCCGGGAAAATGATTTCCTCATACCCTCCTGCAGATTTGGAAAGGAGGCAAATTTAGGAAGATTTGCCCATTTGGCTTTAGAGAGAGTGGAACAATTCTTCTTCTAGCAATGGCCCAGCTACCACGATTAAGCTCTGTCTGGGCCCGTGAGGCCTGCCTCAATGGGTTACCAGACGTTCACTCAGTGTCGTCATTCTCAAAGATACCCAATCAGGAAGTGAGTCTCAAGGGAGAAGTTTTGAAGGGCTATCACTAGCACGGAAGTGTGGTTGACTCCTCCCTGGGGAACCTTTAAAGATCCCAAGTGAGCCGGTTGGACTTGAGGCTAGTAAAACGTTTGCAAGTCTAGCTGCCGCACTTCTAATACTCATTTTACCTTCTGTGGTAAAACTGGCCTCCAGGAAATCTTTGTTTTGTCTTTTTATTAATTGCTAGGCTGTATTCTGTTGTAGAGCTCTATGATAGGACTCCCAGATTACGGCTCCTTTTGCATGTTGGGAGCGCTTTCAATGTGTTCTGTTGGAGGCTTTAATGGCAGACCAGACGTTTGTTATCGTCAAACATTACTGGACCTTTTTTCCCTCTTTCAATGGGGAGCGATGAGTTCCCCCTGACCTGATGATGTGTACGCAAGGAACAAAGGACTGGGTTACCAAGTATAGATTCCCTGGTGAGACTCCATAGGAAAAAAGTCGATATTTTAAAGTGACTTAATTGTTTTTTTCTTCTTGGATAATAGTATATATGTATTTACGTCGGCGGTTGAAATTTATGATACCTAAGATATCACCAGTCCTAGCATAATACCTAAGTTACCACTTTTACCTCAACCACTCGCAACCAATGAAATCCAAAAATTGTAGAGATTATATAGGTACGGTGTACGAGTTTAATGATAACAAAATCATCGTCGTCCTAACTCAATCGCGATAAAAAAGTCCAAAGCGTTTACCTCAATCATTGCAAGTCAAATTAGGTTGAAGTTCTAATCAGTACGGGGAGTTTTCAAAGTATATTTTCTGACACGAATAGTGATGTGTTTTTACAATAATGTATATACACAGTTTACAGTTTAATGGATCACCTAAAATTCAACGTCGTAACTTAATTCTAAGTCGCAGTCACTTTACGTCCCCAACGACGAATTTTGACTGCATACACGAATTGGTCGCTGATTTAATCTTCGTCGTTGTTTGACGGTTCAGGTGACTTTGCGAACGTCACGTGACCGCGCCCCTATAGAAATACCGTGATTACACTACACTAATCTGAAAGG
>NW_025783600.1:0-29415 GCF_021130785.1 Homalodisca vitripennis
ACTTCTTCAAAGCGTTGTTTTTGTAACAGTAAATATATCAAAAAATAATATTCTTGGCTTTGTGCTTGTTTTACATAGGATTATCGGCTTATAGGATGTTAAGACAAAACTCAGTAATAAACCAATGTTATTTGACCCAATACGTCAAAGACAAAATTATTGTTACAATGACTCTAGACATAATATGATATTGAGACAATTATAGACCCGAAATATAGTTACATCACTAAATATTATCCAAATACAAAATCATTTGTGTCACAGATGCTGCCTCAGTATGTACCTTTTATACACCTTAACCTTGCTGGGGCACTGGAAATGTAATTCTATTATTGCATTCCATTTTATCATATTTGTTAGCTTCTAAAAAATATAATATTTTGGTTTCTTCTTAATGGAAAAAAAAATGTAAATGATTGTTTTATACTATTTTATGGGAATGAAGGCAAAGTAAAGGGAGGGAACAAGAGGGCAAGCTGAAGCATTTGTGATGAGCCGGTCTCAAAAGAAAAACTAAAAACACCTGTAAAGAAGAAAGGTATGGTCCAAAAAAGCTGAAATTAACAGTCATTGTTTGGGATTGAATAATACTTACTGACTCAGTTGAGCATAACAGGAATTCCAGTAATGCAGTGGAAAAGAGTTCCTTCGCCTTAAATCAAGATTAAGGTAGTTTAGCATGGTGATAAAAGATCTAAAGTTAAAAAATTTATACTCAACTCAAAAGAGTGTAAAGAGAAACATAAAAACAAGAAAAGGAAGATACTGACAAAATCTTTAAAAGGAAAATACTCCCCAACTTCTAGGAGTGAACTGTAAACAATTTGTGGACAAGGATAAATGTCAGGAGAGTTTAAGGAGGAAAAATGTGAATCGAAATGTAGCAGGGAGAAATTTTGGTAGTAAAGAAAAAAATCAATAGTCAGACTTAAAAATGTAAAAATATGGAACTATTTTGGACTGCAAATGTTATACATCCTTTAAAAGAAATCAGCCTTCTTCCACAAGAGTAATTATAATGAAGCTGGGAGAAAAGAAACAAAACAAAATTGAAGATGATGTACTTTCAGATGAATCTATCAGTGAGATTGTCCGAAGAAATAATCCGTTTAACCAATATGGAGAAAGACAAAAGACATGGATGCAACAAAAAAATGAAAATTCAGAACTAAATAATCACCCCTGTATTCTGAGGAACAACACATTGTACATAACTATCCCCAGGATAAGACATTTGTTGACCATACTGCAGACTATGATGAGAGTGAAATCACACAGGAAATCGGTTTCTTGGCTGAAACTGCGTTGTAAATATTCAGTAAGCAACAGATCAGGAAAATAAAGACAAGTTCTTTTCCTTGTGAGAACTGTCCTTAATAGGAATTTATCTATTCTGGTTGAAGAATTGGTAAGTGCCTTTTGTATTTGATTATATATATATAACTATCATTAGCAAAGGTAAGCCTCATTAAAAAGCAGTGGTAATACTTCACTTGTAAATCTTTTTACCTAATCAGATGAATGGTTTTTTGACTTCATAACTTATTTAAAAGGTTACTTATTATTGTAGTTAACTCATCTGTATCAAACAGAAAAACGGTCACACTTGGTGGTTTTTAGTAAAAAATTGTTAAATATTTTTAAATATGTATTCTCTTTAAGATGACATCTGAATGACAAGTAAAAATAAAGAAAGGAAACATTTTTAGTTAGTAGTTATAGACATTTAAGTAAGGAATTTTTAATTTTAGTAATTTGTGTAACCAGAGAGGCGCCAGGACCAAAAGTGACAATAAGGATGTGAGTGGTTTGGTTTTGGTTTGTAAAATTTGTATGGATATAACTCTAAAGAAGACCAAGAGTCCAAAAAATCATTAGGACTTTACCAGCCAATGAGGGGACTAAAGGCTCATTTGAAGCATTTTCCTGAATTGAAATCCACATTCGCCTTCTTCTTCAGGTTTCAAAGACTCAAAATACAACATTATGAAAACTTAAAAACTAAAAATGCAGTTAATCTTAGATTAGTTGGTATTTCCTTTTTACTGAAATAAAAATGTTATTTGAAACGTTATTACATTAAAAAGGTACTTAATGTAAGCAAATGTGATCTTTTCTTTTTATTGTTATGTTTAATCTGTTGTTGTTCTTCTCACGGCTCCACAAAAGACCAACCATTATATAATCTGGAAAATTCCACATTGAACAAGAAAATCTTCAAATATTAAGTAAGAAACTACACCTTCACATCCTTTTCCGTCATTTTTATTAATTGTTTATATAAAAAGGCTCTTATAGAATTTTTAATATAATTAAATTATTTATGTCAAAAATTAAAACATTTTCCATGAAGGTATGGTCTATAACGTATATTTTATATATATTTGCTTTGTTGTTTTTAATAAATTTCACTCTAATAATACCACTATAAAATAGAATAATATGTTCATAAATTTTAAACTCAATGCATATGTAACTTTGTAATTTTGTGTATTCAAAATCAATAATTATAAAAACAATTTCTTTTTAAATGAAAAATTAAATTCTACATAATAAGTAACACAAAGCAGAGGTTTTGTAGCCTTTTAGGGTGAATATATTCAAATGAATCGTACTGGTGGCTGGCCCTTTTCCACATTCCTGAAATTATTATTAGTTTTTTAGTGAACCTACCATTGCTTCAAGTTCGGAGCCCTGTTCCTCACCACACGTGTGGTGGATCCCCAGAGGCCTACGTAAGACATTTATTATTGAATCATTGCCGTAATAATAGCTTTTAAGATACAAAAATCCATTTACCCTTGGTTGCCGCAAAAAGGCTATTAAAATAAAAACCTCTCCTTGGGAAGTCATCAGGTTTGAAAGGATTAATTAAACAATACTCTTAACATTTTTAAACTTCTTATAAAAATAAAATCAGGATGACATATTTTTTCGCAAGTTGTTGTTACAAACCGTGCAGAAGAAGAAACACAATAAATTTTAACTTTTGTTGACTCTATAAACCAGGGTGGACTTGGCAGTGCTTGTCTTTTGTTTTAGAAATAAGATTATAGTTGTTTAAAGTTTTGATTACTGCGGGAACCTTTTTCCTTTTCAGATGAAATTCTAATGAACAAGTCAAACAGGCATAACTGTGGCAAAAGGGCTAAATAGCCGCTGATATTTAAAATTATTAATCGAGTAATAGCAATAATTTAGGATTTAATAAGATAAATAGTAATATAAAATATAATTGTTAAAAGTGTTAGTAAGATACAAATTAATTACAATATATTGAGTTAGTCGGAAATTATTCTGAAAGTGATTCAAATAACAAGACCTATCTGTTGTAGGAAAGAGGTAATGTTCCGTCATCGTCGGACATCATGATCTCTCCACCACCACTTGTAGAACAAACAACATGCCCACCCTCATATAGTATTGAGAGCATAGATCCAGAGTGGGCAGGGCGTCTCCCTTTACCCCCTGGCTGTGTCCCTGTCAACTTAACAGAATATGTGAGTACTAGAACTCCTGAGTAACATTTGTGGTTTGTGGCCAATCATTTCAACCCTTGACAACATTATCTCTCTACCACCTTTTGTATAACTAACACCATGCCCACCCTCATGTAGTATTGAGAGCATAGATCCAGAGTGGGCAGGGCATATCCCTTTACCCCTGGCTGTGTCCCTGTCAACTTAACAGAATATGTGAGTACTAGAACTCCTGAGTAACATTTGTGGTTTGTGGCAATCATTTCAACCCTTGACAACATGATCTCTCCACCACCACTTGTAGAACAAACAACATGCCCACCCTCATATAGTATTGAGAGCATAGATCCAGAGTGGGCAGGGCGTCTCCCTTTACCCCCTGGCTGTGTCCCTGTCAACTTAACAGAATATGTGAGTACTAGAACTCCTGAGTAACATTTGTGGTTTGTGGCAATCATTTCAACCCTTGACAACATTATCTCTCTACCACCTTTTGTATAACTAACACCATGCCCACCCTCATGTAGTATTGAGAGCATAGATCCAGAGTGGGCAGGGCATATCCCTTTACCCCCTGGCTGTGTCCCTGTCAACTTAACAGAATATGTGAGTACTAGAACTCCTGAGTAACATTTGTTGGTTTGTGGCAATCATTTCAACCCTTGACAACATTATCTCTCTACCACCTTTTGTATAACTAACACCATTGCCCACCCTCATGTAGTATTGAGAGCATAGATCCAGAGTGGGCAGGGCGTCTCCCTTTACCCCCTGGCTTGTGTCCCTGTCAACTTAACAGAATATGTGAGTACTAGAACTCCTGAGTAACATTTGTGGTTTGTGGCAATCATTTCTGTAGCGCGCACGCACACTACTATTTTAATATAGTAATTTTTAGATGGTATTTTAGTAATTACACAGTGTGTAAATTAACTGGACTAACCCAAGTCCCCTTTAACCGCGTGATGTGAGGTGACTGGCCGTGCTGAGGAAATGGAAGGGTCAGCACTCGTCAGCACGGGTCGGCAGTCGAGTTGAGGGCTCGGAGGTAGGCGGAGGGATTGGCAATGTAGAGTGTGTGAAGTAAGTCTATTTTGGTGGAGTGAGATGCGAACACATCGGTACACATATAGTAGTTTGGGTGCGCCTACGAGGTGTTTTAGTGCATTTTGAATATAGATTGGACTCAAACAAAGGAGAAACGTGAGTAATTATTTCAAGACCCTTCTCAACCACTATTCTAAATTTCCCTACGAGCTAGGGTGGTGGCAGCAAAACGCTATCCCTTTTATTAACCATGAGCCTCTCTGGCTAATATCGGAGGGCTTACAGTGGTGGCAGCGGTGGGATACGATAATTAAACCAGCAAATTTATTTCAAAATGATTTCAAAACTTTAAAAGAACTCTAAAAGAAATAAAAGGAAGTGTACCACGTGGTTGAGAAAATTATTAGAAACATTTCAGTTTACACTCCATTATCCAAATAACTACTATTCTAAATTCATTTTACAAATTAATTGCAATGTTATATTTCTAAATTTCGAGTAAATTCAACTTATATGAACGAAGATGGACTTGGATTAGTTCTGTGTGTTTATTACACCATGTGCAACGCCATTACACTATGAAGCGGAAGTTGGGACGCCATCATCATACGTCATCATAGAACATAGAAAGGAACAAGGAGGGCATACGTCACCGGACATCCAGTGATCCAGACCGGAACTACCAACTGCCGACCACTGTCTACGCAGATGTTGTCATCTCCGTCAACGCAGTCACGATCATCCACAGCCTTCGAGATGGCAGCCCTGTCACTATTTGGTGAGCAGTGGGAACTTTGTTAAATTAAATTAAATTAAATCATTGGCGAAACCTAAGATTAGACTACGTATTATTAGTAAATAGTTGGTTAAATAATATGGTTCAAAATGCTTTGGAAAATAAATGGTGAATGCAGCATTGAGGCCAGGCTTTAAGCATTAAACTTCTTTATTGACAAACAGATTCAGGAATTATTTAAATAAGAGAAATTAAAAGGATAACATCCTAGTATTTTATTTTGCCAAAGCCTCCATGTCAGGTCGTCACCTCCAGGGCATTCAGTCCATCATGTTTTCAGCGTAAATATAAGCAGAATAACGTGTTGATTAAAATCATTTGCTTGGAAATAGGGATATGCCAATGATTCTATATTAGCTTACTGTTCAATTTGATTGATAATTCATTAATATCAGTATACAAAAAGAAACCCGTAGAAATTTTTAATATAAGTGTAAAAGAGTATAATAGCAATAATTGTTGGAAGTAACTTGTTGCTGACTTATAAAAAGGGGTAAATTTCGAATTATACTGAAAACAAAGTGATATCAGTTAATGTGATTAACTATTAGAGTATATAAGTAATAGCACATAGTATATCATATAACAAATACGATTATTTAATATTATTGCAGCTGTATTGAGTCACATTACAGTATTGATATACTTGTATATCGAGGCATTGTTAGACTATTGATCCATTGATAACTCAATACTACCGATTAGTGATTGGTATCATTTGGAAATCGAAAAACTTTATTGTTTGATTGATCCATTATCGAAAATTGGAAAAAAAAAGGGGAAAGTTATTTTACTGAAAAATAGGGAAACTAGTTATTCACATTGTTGCTGTCAATGTCTTTTAGGGATTTCATTTAGAGCGTTTAAGTTTAACTATTGAATATCACTGATAACCTAGAGAATTGTATAGCTACTGTATTCCAAAGAGGAAAACCAAATTTTTTTAAATTATTAACGATGGGCACTGTACACCTAGAAGGGAAGACCGTTGAGGTCCAAGACGCCTTTGATGCCATATCGAATAAAGTGAGGTCGCTTCAAGTAACACTAGATGAAACGTTAGCCAACGCTTCTACCTCCGCGGTGAACAAAACTGAAACATCTCCGTACCCGATGGACATGACCCTTGCAGACAGCAAGCCGTCATTTGAGCTTGTCTCAAGTATAGCCCATTACGATGGAGAGAAAGCAGATCTAGTCGCCCCCTTCTTTGACAACATCGAAGGAATTGGAGAGCTCAGCAATTGGAGTGAAGCTCAAAAACTTCAAGTTTTAAAACTTAAACTAACAGGCAGTGCTCTACAGTTTGCAAAGTCAGACGAAAAATGTAAAAACTCAACAACTTTAGAAGAAATAAAAGCTGCTTTTATGGAAAGATTCGGCGATAGCCTACCAGATCATTACTACTTCGAGCAATTGGCTAGCATACGACAAAACAGAGGAGAAACTATTGAGCAGTTCTCTGACCGAGTAAAAAGGGTCAGTGATAAAACTCTAAGAGTTACAAACAACGCTGAAGCAAACCAAATTCTGAGAGAAGAGGCCGATAGAAGAGCCATGGATGCCTTTGTAAGAGGATTTAAATGGTGAAATAGGACGGCAGACCAGGATCAAGTTCCCTAAAACATTCAGAGAAGCTGTAACCACGGCGATAGCTCTAAACAACTTAGAGAAAAGACCATCCGAATTTGAGGAGAAGACAAGGCGAGTTTTTGGAACGATCACCGATACTACGTGTTACACTTGTGGGAAACCAGGCCATAAAGCCAAGAGAATGCCAATCCAGGCGAGTAGTAGATATTGTATGTTATACATGTAAGAAGAAAGGTCACAAAGAGAGGGATTGTAGAAGTAAAAGTGAAACAACTACCTATTATTGTGAAAATTGCCGAAAACCTGGACACACAGCAAACAATTGTTGGGGTATGAGAAATACAGCATTAGGAAGAGGCGCAGCTAGAGGAGGAACCTTCAGGAGCAGAGGGTATCAGCATGGAGGACGTGGATCAGCTTCGAACACGTTAAACCACAACGAGGGACCCAGGCACGCCGCTGGGAACCTCAGAAATCATTAAATCTGAACCACACGGGACTCAGACAGGCGAAGTTGAATTTCAAAGCTGTTGCCACTTTGACACAAGAAAATGTGAGTGAATTAATTGTACAAGGGTGCATAGGAGGAGTGAACGGTCTCATTGTAATCGATACAGGAGCACAAGTATCACTGATCGATAGGACAATGGCTCAGAACAAGCTAACTCCAACTGAAATCCAAATACGAGGTATCACTGGTGCTGTTATGAACGTTTACGGCACTGTAACGGAGACCTTGCAACTGGAGTTACTTGATTTAAAATGTGACTTCGTAGCAACAGATCTCCCTGAAGATTATATTGCTATCCTAGGATACGATGTTTTGAAACGAAAAAAGGCTGTGATTGACCTTGAGAATAAGTCTCTGAGTATTGGAAACAAGATAGCATGCAGTTTCCATGAAAGAGAATCCCCTGTAACTCGAAGCAGGAGAAGTGGCATTGGCATTGTTCAATGTTCCCACGAAACAAGTTCAACAAACCTTAATCCACCAAAAACAAATCCTGAAGGAAGAAATACCTGACATTTTAGCGTATAGTCGCACAAACATCAACGTGCCTGCCCGTTCAGAAATGCTTATTCAAGTAAAATTAAGCAAAAACAAAAAGGATCAAATGGAACAAATGGAAGGAAAAACAGTAATTACAGAACCAGCGTTAGTAAAAGTTCATGGCATCAATGTCGCTAGAAGCCTTTCAAAAGTGAATAAAGGAATGTGTTGGACCAAAATCATAAATATCACCTCTGAAAATTTAGTGATATACAAGAATACGCTGCTCTGCAAAATAGAAGAGCCACACAGTGAAGCAAATAAAGGAGCATGGAAACGAGTAAATCTAACACAAAATAGGACAGAGGAATTCAATGGAAAAACTTGAAGAAAAATTAAAGCACCTCCCAACTGAAGACCAAAATAAATTAAAAAATGTTCTCCAACGCTACAAGCGTCTATTTAGCTTAGGAGGAATAGAGAATTTGGGGTGTACTTCTTTAGTTACTCACAAAATCAACACGAGCCAACATCCTCCGATCAATAAGAAACCTTACAGAGTGCCACAATCACAGAGAGGTACTCTACAAAATTTGATACAAGAACAATTAGATAAAGGTGTAATTGTACCCAGTACTTCCCCATGGTCAGCACCGGTAATCATTGTCCCCAAGAAAGCAGGCTCTGATGGTACCATCAGTTATCGTCTATGTGTAGACTATCGGGAACTCAATAAAATTACAGTTCCGGAAATATATCCCCTTCCAGATATACATGAAACTTTAGACATGTTAGGAGGCAGTCAGTACTTCTCGGCACTGGATCTGAATTCAGGTTTCTATCAGGTAAAAATGCACCCTGAAAGTCAAGAGAAGACGGCCTTCAGTACTCCTGATGGTCATTATGAATATACACGCATGCCAATGGGATTGATCAATTCTCCTTCTGTATTTCAACGATTGGTTGATTACTACTCTCACAGGTCTGAAAGGAAAAGCATGTTTGCCCTACATGGATGATATCCTAATCTTCAGTTCGAGTATTGATCAGCACGCTAAAGATCTTAGTGAAGTTCTAGAGAGATTTCAAGAGGTAAATTTGAGTATCCAGTTGAAGAAATGCCAAATAGCAAAGTCTGAAATTAACTTCCTAGGCCATGTTGTATCGAGAGATGGAATCAAACCATGTCAGAATAAGATTGAAGCTGTCAAAAAATTTTCCAAGACCCAAGAATGAAAAGGAACTTCGTGGATTTATAGGACTATGTAGTTACTATAGGAGGCATGTACCGAAATTTGCCGACATCGCTAAACCTCTGACAAAATTAACCAAAAAAGACCAAAAGTTTGAGTGGAACGAAGAAGCGGAAACATCATTTGAAAAATTGAAGACCATCCTTGTAACTGAACCTTTATTAGTGTATCCAAATTTCTCCAAGGAATTCGTCTTAAGCACTGATGCAAGTAATGTTGCACTTGGCGCAGTATTAGGACAAGTGATTAATGGAATAGAACACCCTATCGCCTATGCGTCAAGACAGTTAAACTCTGCTGAGCAGAATTATACAGTAACAGAAAAAGAACTTTTAGCAGTTGTATGGGCAGTAAAGTATTTCCGATGCTACCTGTACGGACGATCATTCTCCTTGTATACTGATCACAGCGCAATCAGATGGCTGCTGTCGCTAAAAGATCCTTCGAGTAGACTCACTAGATGGGCACTGAAATTGGCTGAATATGACTACAAGGTATTCCATAAACCAGGGATAAAAAATCAAAACGCTGATTGTGCTGAGCAGAATTGTGTGCAAGAATACTGTGGAAAGTCTACCTATATTGGATGTGGACAGCATTAAAGAAAATCAATGTAAGGATGAAGAGTGCCAGAGATTGAAAAAATACCCTCAGTTCAAAACAAGTCCACAAGGAGTCATCTATATAAAGAGGCAGGACAGACAACTGATAGTCGTTCCAAGACGGTTAAGAGAGAAGGTTATTCGTTTACACCATGATATCCCGACAGCAGGTCATGGAGGTATCAAGAAGACGATGTTAAGAATCCAAGAAAAGTTTTATTGGCCGAAAATGAAATTAGATGTTGTCTCCTTTATCAGAGCATGTGATCCATGCAATAAAAGAATGGATTACGGAAAAACTAAAGCACCTTTAGGTAAATTTCAAGAAAGTACAGAATTTGGATACCGGATTTCGTGTGACATTGTTGGCCCATTACCCCTAACAAGCTCCAAAAACAAATACATACTGAACAGTTATAGATCATTTTACAAGGTACGGAGAGTTTATTGCATTGCCAGACCAAACTGCAGAAACAATAGCCCGAGCACTTGTGCAGAGAGTCATTACGAAGATGGGAGTACCCTGCGAATTAATTACTGATCAAGGCTCAAATTTCACATCCGAAATAATGAAAAGCATGTGTGCTCTACTAAGAATAAAGAAACTTCAAACCACCGCATATCATCCCATGAGCAATGGTTAGAACAGAAAGAGTTCATAGATCCATACCCAAGATGCTAAGTCATTATGTCAACCGAAATCAAACAGACTGGGACGAGCTCCTACCAATGGTAAATATGGCTTATAACTCTCAAGTGCATGATTCAACAGGATTTTCTCCTTTTGAGCTAGTCTTTGGAAGAGAGATGAAGACTCCCTTAGAAGATGATCTATTGATCACAGAAGAAGATGATGGTTACCCTGATTATGTCGAAGATCTTAAGATGAAGTTGAATGCCGTAAGGAATTTGTCTCAACAATGCCAAGACCATGCAAGAACCCAGCAAAAGAGACAATACGACAAGAATTCTAAGCTAAATAAATTTGAAGAGGGCCAACGAGTATACCTTCACGTGCCCCAAGTGAAAAAAGGAAGAGTGAAGAAGTTGTCTAGACCATGGAAAGGTCCATACACAATTGTCAAGGTTATATCAGATTTGAATGTCGTACTCCGAATTAAAAGGAAGAATGTAACTGTACATGTGAATCGAGTAAAACCTGTCACCGAGTTTAAGTTGCAAGAACAAGGAAGTAGCCAAAATGATCCAAAAGCTGCTCAGGTAGCAGAAGAAGAAGAACAGGAAGAAATCATTGAAGAGACCGAAGACCATGAAGAGGCATTCAATAGAGTAGCCGGACAAAATGAAGAACAAGACAGGAGAGAACCAAGCCCAGGAACCGCAGAAGAGCGACCAGGCCCTTTTAGATCCATAAGAGATAGAAGAAAACCGTGTAGATTCAAAGACTATGAAGTTTATTAAATAATAGGAATGTATATACATATTGTTATGACAGTGAACGCGTATTGCATCGTTTATTTAGTAGTTAAAAGTAAACGCAATGTATTGAATAATTATGTATTGTTTGTTATTTGAGGATGTTATATGATACACTAAAATATTCCTCGTTAGTATGTTATGCTTCTTGTCTGATGTGTAAGTAAAAGATGTTTTAGAGTACCACGTACAAAGTAGAATGCAATAGTTACTCCGAATTGAATGGGTTGTATGCGTGAGTATGAATGTTGTATGACTGTGAAACGAATGTTGATGAATGGGTATGCAAGGTTGTGTGGAATAAAAGCCAAATTAAAGGATCCAAACAATTCAAATGTGTGATTGAGTACACTATAAGGAAAGAAGTTATATCTACGCAGGTTAAGATAAGAAACATAAGATCAAGCTGTACGTAATAAAATAAATTCGAATAAGTCAGGATATTCATGAAGTAAACAATTATTAGGATCTAAATGATGATTTCAGGAATACTTGTACTCTTTGTCGAGACAGGAATGGCAGAGAATGAAATGACACAGGGAAATCGTTTTCAAGAAACTTCATGACACAATTATTTCCGAGGATGAATGGAAGATTGTATTAGATTTTAATATGATAGAAATAAGAGACGAACTTGAGTCACTTAAGACATTGTGCACAGACTTAGTTTATTATACGAACACTAGTGTAAATGTGTGGGATGAGGACTTTGCTTTCGAATATAGTAGAATTAAGACCGGGATAGACCAGTATGAATCCGATGTAAGTGACTTATTTAGACTTCTAACCTACAGAACGCTCCAAGCGAGGACTAGTTGATGCAGGAGGATATGCATTGAAATGGTTGTTTGGTGTGCCCACTAGCGAAGATATGGAACAAGTTAATAGTAAAGTTGAAGAGATAAAAAAGATTAGCGGATCACTGTTGAGTTCTAGAGAAAACCAAATCACCTTAATGAAAGACATGAATGAAAAGATGGTAACAAATACTAAAGCCATATCAGAGGATAATGACTAAACTTACTCATTCAAATAGCATGTTAATCACTTCACTCCAAGGATTCGAACAAGAAAACATTATGCTACATCGTTCATTAACAAAACATTTAAAATCTGTCAGTCTAGCACGTCATTTAGGTCAAACCATAGATGAAGCAAAGTTAAGAATTGTTGAGTTTAGGCAAGCTTTAGAATTAGTAAACACAGGTAGAATAAGCAGCAAATTTACTACCACCCCATGAGTTTGTAAACATATTGCTTGACATAGGAAAAGTCATACCTCGTCATTTGAAAACTAATTATACCAGTTAATGAAGAGGACGTATTTATGTATTACACCTTTTGCACTGCTCATGCTTTTAGCCACCAAGACAGGAATTAGATTGATCGTAACTGTACCTTTAAGTTCGCAAGACAGACGTCTTGAACTTTATAAAGTAGAAGTTATTCCATTGTACCAAACAAACCTTCAACATTGGTTAAAATGGAATGTACAAGTTGATTATTTGTTGATCTCCAAAGAGAGACAGTATTATGCACCTATCGATTTTAACACACTAAGTCAGTGTAGACTAAGTCATTTTTTATTTGTGTCCTAACTCTATAAATGTATTGCATCATAGCGTTAATGATTGTATATTCGCTCTATTCATGGGATCTAACCTAGTCACAGAAAAATGTTCACGAACCTTAACCATAAATGTAACTTCACCTGTATGGATCCAAAACGGCAATGATTGGATCTATAGCCTAAAGGAACCATATAAAGTCATACTTAACTGTATGAGGAGTTCTGATGGAGAAAACTCAGTTATCTCTCCACCACATCTAGGTTATTTAGAATTAACTTTAAACAAGTCTGGAATATTAAAACAGGCTTCAAGTTGCGCTATCTTTGGTAAATATAATAAGTTATTCTCGAGGACTCAAGGAAATATAAAATATAAATTTGACATTAACCATTTGCACATCCCAAAGATTAATTTGTTGCTATCTCACGAAGAAAATCTAATCTTTAAAAACAGTAGCTTGTTATTTGAAACAATGCAAAAAGTCAAGGACAATCTTAAAGATAATCACATAGAACTAGACCTTAACAAGCTTTTAAATGATACACATGTTTTGTACCCTAGTATCAAAGAAAGTATAGAAACCCCACTGAACTATTTCTACATTATCATAGTTTCAATGTTTATTTTTGTTCATTTTGAATAGTGTACTTTGCGTAGTTTTGTTTTGTCACAGGAAAATGCCAACCTGTGCGAGGATGTCCTCAGTTGCTGAGCGGCAAGCCCCAACCATTCGAGTAGAAACATGGAACTCCGCTCGCAGAAATTATTCAGGAGTCTTCCTTTGTTCAATTCAATACACCAAGCCCGCCTTGAAGTACGGTATTGTGAAATTCATTGTAGTGCTGAACCAGTCAGGTCAGTGTTGCAAAGACTATATTTGTTATAAATATGTGGGGACTTGCCAAGCTCAAGAAATGTAATGTAGTTAGGAGGACATATATCTTAAGTGATTGTCAATGTCAAGTAGAATTAAATTGTAGATTATAAGAACTTACGCAGCCTAAAATACTATTTTGTCCTTTTAAGTTGTGAAAAAATGATGTAATGTAAAATGTTATCCTATACATTTTCTTTTGAAGTATTGTAAATGTTTGTTATATTCTGAGAATCTAAGATGTATCACCATGAAAATTCTGTATGATCCATCTTTCCTGAAAGGGAGAGTGATGTAGCGCGCACGCACACTACTATTTTAATATAGTAATTTTTAGATGGTATTTTAGTAATTACACAGTGTGTAAATTAACTGGACTAACCCAAGTCCCTTTAACCGCGTGATGTGAGGTGACTGGCCGTGCTGAGGAAATGGAAGGGTCAGCACTCGTCAGCACGGGTCGGCAGTCGAGTTGAGGGCTCGGAGGTAGGCGGAGGGATTGGCAATGTAGAGTGTGTGAAGTAAGTCTATTTTGGTGGAGTGAGATGCGAAACACATCGGTACACATATAGTAGTTTGGGTGCGCCTACGAGTGTTTTAGTGCATTTTGAATATAGATTGGACTCAAACAAAGGAGAAACGTGAGTAATTATTTCAAGACCCTTCTCAACCACTATTCTAAATTTCCCTACGAGCTAGGGTGGTGGCAGCAAAACGCTATCCCTTTTATTAACCATGAGCCTCTCTGGCTAATATCGGAGGGCTTACATTTCAACCCTTGACAACATGATCTCTCCACCACCACTTGTAGAACAAACAACATGCCCACCCTCATATAGTATTTAGAGTATAGAATAATTGAAAGACGTGATACTCATTAGTATTGCCTTAATATGGAAAATTAGACTAAGTTTGTTTACTTAAAATCGTGTAACATCAATAATAAAAGCAAAGAGATAGAGACTGATCTGATATATCAAAAATTGAAAAACTTATGTTTGTCTAGGCTTAATTATAATTATACTTATGACATCATGTTACAGGATGACCCATTTAAAGTAGAATATGATGTAATCGAAACTGCCACCAACTGTTAGTCTAAGCTTAATTATACTTGTATCATCATGATGCAGGAACCATTTAAAATAGAGTACGATGTGGCCCAGCTGCCACCAACTGTTAGTCTATGCTTAATTATACTTGTAACATCATGTCACAGGAGCCATTTAAAATAGAGTACGATGTGACCCAGCTTTCACTAACTGTTAGTCTAAGCTTAATTATACTTGTAACATCATGTTGCAGGAACCTTTTAAAATAGAGTACAATGTGGCCCAGCTGCCACCAACTGTTAGTCTAAGCTTAAATATACTTGTATCTTCATGATGCAGGAACCATTTAAAATAGAGTACGATGTGGCCCAGCTGCCACCAACTGTTAGTCTATGCTTAATTATACTTGTAAACATCATGTCACAGGAGCCATTTAAAATAGAGTACGATGTGGCCCAGCTGCCACCAACTGTTAGTCTAAACTTAATTATACTTGTAACATCATGTTGCAGGAACCATTTAAAATAGAGTACGATGTGGCCCAGCTGCCACCAACTGTTAGTCTAAGCTTAATTATACTTGTAACATCATGTTGCAGGAACCATTTAAAATAGATTATGATGTGGCCCAGCTGCCACCAACTGTTAGTCTAAGCTTAATTATACTTGTAACATCATGTTGCAGGAACCATTTAAAATGGAGTACGATGTGATCCAGCTGCCACCAACTGTTAGTCTAAGCTTAATTATACTTGTAACATCATGTTGCAGGAACCATTTAAAATAGAGTATGATGTGGCCCAGCTGCCACCAAATGTTAGTCTAAGCTTAATTATACTTGTAACATCATGTTGCAGGAAACCATTTAAAATAGAGTATGATGTGATCCAGCTGCCACCAACTGTTAGTCTAAGCTTAATTATACTTGTAACATCATGTTGCAGGAACCATTTAAAATAAAGTACGATGTGGCCCAGCTGCCACCAACTGTTAGTCTAAGCTTAATTATACTTGTAACATCATGCTTCAGGAACCATTTAAATTAGAGTATGATGTGACCCAGCTTTTCACTAACTTTTAGTCTAAGCATAATTATACTTGTTACATCATGTTGCAGGAACCTTTAAAAATAGAGTACGATGTGGCCCAGCTGCCACCAACTGTCAGTCTAAGCTTAATTATACTTGTAACATCATGCTGCAGGAACCATTTAAAATGGAGTATGATGTGTAAGACATACGTAATTATTAGTAATATAAAATTCATAGAATAGATGTACAGATAGTTGCTGGAAAGGAAGTCTCGTATTGCAATTCGAGACAAACATCCTCCGGATGTAAGTAGATACGCACATCCGCCCAGACGCCGATGGTGAACAAACAGGAAATGCTTATTTGTAAAAACCGTGCGACAATGTAAGGGACAGCCATGCTGATATGGAAAATTGTTACTCACCAATTATGATGGAGAGATTTGGCAGAGGCGTGGTCAATGAGCTGGCGGGAGAAGAACATCAAAACTGAAGAACAAGGAGGAGAGGGGGAAGTGGAGGCCGGGAATTCGAAAAGTGAAGTTCGGGAGTGTTTGTGTTCGTGTGCGGAAAAATATCTCTAGGCGTAATAAGTGTGATGTGAAATAAAATGTAAGTAATTTTAAGAACTTAGTATATTTTAGGGTTCATTAATCATTTTCAATTCCATATCTATTTAAATGTTCACAATTTCGAAAATATAAATTCATGTAAATGTTTAGCTATTTTAAAGAAAGTTTCTCATGTTAGTCCATGAACTCATTATTATTGCAACACTACAAAATTACTAGTAAATGTTATAATGAATTAAATTCAAAATAAATTGTAATGAATAATTTAATATTAAATATGTCTTCAAAGTATTAAGACATTAAGTTTTGTGCTTAATATGTCGATTGACGCAATCAATTAATCAATTTAATGAAAAGTTGTCACAAATAAATGTGTTGGTTCATTTGAGGGTATTTGTACTGCCAATCTAACCTATTATTAAATCCTCTCACAGCAACCCTTGCTCAAAATATGTCACAACCTTAATCTTAAACTAAACCAACCCTACAAAACCTTACATGGTGGAGGCGCTAAAACTCGATTGGCATTCAAATTCCTCACATGGGCGAGCACATAGTTTCATAGGCTAGGTATAAATTAGAACTAAATAATATTTATAAGAAAGTATTTAACTAAAATAGCCTACTTCAGTGACAAACCACTCATTTACCTAAAAGATAAATTAAATTTCCAATAACTCAAAAATATTTTCAAACCCGTAATTAGAGTAACGCCAAGTAAACTAACGAGGTACGTCAATGGACATGTATAATTAAATGGAAACCATACTACATGAAGATTTAATACCATTAGACACATATAGGGACTTCCAAAAGTGACATAATAAAAATATTAAATGAAAATGGAATTCTATCTAGAGACACAGACACTGTAGCAGACCTCAGACCTATCCTAGCGGCACTTAAGAACTTAACACGTATAAGCGCAAGTCACCCTAATATTAAAACCATATTTAATTATTTAACTACACGAAAAACTCACCTAAGTGAAGAGGACAGGGAAAACTATAAGGATCTAGCTACAATCGAGGATTTTCTAGTGCAGAGAACAAATTTATACGACATAGTACATAACCCTGAGGCGGACATCAAGACACAAGCACCCCCAACCTTAGCACAACATTACGAGCCACTCACACTACCTGACAGAACGAACACAGCAACCATGGGGGGGGAAAACATACCGCTAATATCAGCTGGGACTTACACAGGTCTCCAGAGCGAAAATCCACAAGATTTTTTAGACAAATTCTTAGTTGCAGCAACTTCAAACAGATGGACAGATAACACTAAAGTTAATTTATTCCCAGCGCATTTATCAGGCACAGCACTAACTTGGTTCAAACACTACAGGCAAAAACAACGAGGGGAAGCCATACAATGGGATCAACTTGCTAAAAGTTTCATAGAGGCTTTCACTCCATTAGCACAAACCCAGAGTCTACAAATGATTTTAGAACACAAAATACAGGGAGAGAACGAGCCAACACTAAACTATTTTTTAGATATATTAACAACATGCCGAAGATATGACCCTACAATACAGGACAAGCAAATTATACATTTTATCATACAGGGACTAAAACCAGAAATCTGTGAACGAGTTATAGGACTGAAAAACGACACCTTAAGTGATCTAGAGACTAATTTAAAAATTACAGAACAGCTAGTTCTAACACAAATGAAAAACAAAGAAAGATACAATAGGGTTGCAGCAAACAGACCCTATAGTACACCCTTATATGAACAAAACATCATCCATAAACTACAAGCAGAAGTTAACACCCTAACCAATTTAGTAGCTACCCTAACTACAAACCAAATTTCAAACCATAACCACAGGTACGAAAGGTCTCCATCCCCGTATGAAAACTCAAAATATAAGCCAAGATATGATAGAACACCTAGTCCTCACCAGAATAGACATATGGAAAGCCCAAACTACCCCAAACAAACCCAAAGGCCACCTATGATTAAACACGTTACTTTCAGTGATAGGAGAAGACAAAACCATTCCCAAATACAACCTGCTAGACAAAATAGGTATTGCACTATTTGCCGTAAAGACAACCATAATACTGAACAATGTTGGTTCAAGCAAACGTTCATTAACTTCTCAACCCCAAAGTAACCGCTTAGCACCTAAAACCAACAATACACAAGAGCTGTTCTGCAGGTACTGCAAGCGAACAAACCACAATATCGAATCATGTTACAAGTCTAATTATTATAAACAGAATCAACAAAAAAAACGGGAAATAGGGGGAGGTTATACTAACCCTTACCGAACTTCCCCCTTACTAAAAGCGAAAAACAAATAACACTATAGATTTTAACCAAAGGAATCGACAAACTTACAAATGTATAAAGTCTATGACATTTACTCCAACTAACCCCAAAGTAATACCACTATCAACCCCTGGAAAGACCAGTTCAGAAGTGATATTTAAAGCCATAGATTATAATCAAGAATTCCCACCCTTAAAGAAGATGGAAGAAATTGAACAACCTATTATGCAAAAGCCTATACACACCATAAAACTTCAATCTGTCTTCAATCCAACACCAACCCTAAGCGAACCAAACCCCTCGGGGACAACAAATATAAATAAACCCAGCTTTACAAGAAACCTTGCAGTCTCAGAAAATTTCACACGACAGATAAAACCTAGTGTATTTAAAGGGGGTAGCGCACGTAAAACAGGACCCAGATTTGTAGTATGGGGGAGGTAAACACACATACTGGATTGGAAGAAACCATTGAGATAGACACTATACAGATTTTAAATCACATAGAGCAACAGAAGAAACAGAATATGATAGATTGTACTAACTTGCAAGAAATAACGCAAGACAGGATACACAGACCGAGGAAAAATAAAACATTATTATTAGAGGATATTTATGAACTCATATTTAATTGCGAAAATAAAACCAAGAAGAAGATACCTGTCCTAACAATAGACGTAGCCTTGACCACAAACCCTCGACATCCAGTACCCTGCATTATAGATACAGGATGTAACATAAACATTATTAGAGCAGACCTAGTTTGTGAAACAAAATTAAATACTAGCAACATACCCTCGTTGATATCGGCTAACGGTATACCATTAACAGTTTTGGGTTCAACAAAGATCGCCATAAAAATTGGCAAAGTAATACTTGAAGACACGTTTTATGTGACACCTGATCTAAACAGCCCAATATTGGTAGGAAACATATTCCTATTTCAGAACTGCGTGGAGTTAAACTATAAAAATAAAACAATAAAAATTACCAAATATCAGATTGAACATATAATACCTATGAATGAACAGTGGCAGTTAGACATCAAGAATTTTAAAAACACACAGGAATTAGAAGTACAGCAAGTAACAGAGGTAACAGCCCCACAAGACATAATTATAGCACCACATCAGCACATTAGGATTAGCTCTTTAAAAGGTATAGAGTCTCGAACAGCCATCGAAACAGATAGGAATCTAAGAATAAAAAAGAAATGTCATGCATATCTTTCAGAAGGGGAAGATGGTACAGATACAATTGTAAATATTTATAATGCATCAAATTTCCCAAAAAGGATACCCGCACATACTACGATAGGACATATACATTACCCAACTCTTGAAGCACAGCCTACCCTGGAACACCATCCCACTAAAAGTGACACAGGAAAAACAATATTGACAGATAAGGACGGCATAGTATTTGATATCTCACCACATTTAACCCTCCAAGAACACAAAAAAGTCCTTGACGTTTTACAAAAAATACAGACACATATTTACAACAAAGGTAATCGATTTAACTCCTGCAAACATACCTCCTGTTAAACTCGAATTAAAACCAAATACGAAACCTGTAAACTCACCACCGTATAGGCAGAGTAAAACAGAAAGGGAAAAATTAAACAAATTATTGGACGATTTAGTACAAGCAAAAATATTAGAGGAATGTCAGGATTACACAGAATATGCAAGCCCAGTATTTTTAGTGAAAAATAAAGATGGAAGCGACAGAATGGTAGCTGATCTCAGGAAGGTTAATGCACAGTTGAAAACAGATGCCCACCCCATTCCTTCAGTAAACCTGGTTTTAAGCTCTTTGAACAAAGCGCACACATTTACAAAATTAGACCTTAAAAATGCATTTTATTCCATGGAGGTTAGGAAAGAAGATAGGCACATCCTAGCCATAAAAACACCTGATAGACTTCTACAGTTTTGCCGACTGCCGATGGGACTTTCAACTTCAACCACATTATTTAGTAAAGCCTTGAATGCGATATTAAACCGTCACCTTTATAATAAAGTCATCTGTTACGTGGATGACCTAATTTGTTATGGTGACTCATTTGAAAATGACTTACATAATCTAGAAACTATATTAGAAGAACTAGAAAAAGCTAATTTGAAACTAAATACAAAAAAGTGTAAATTTCTCTACAAAAGTGTAAACATTTTAGGACACGAGGTATCACGGGAAGGCATTTTACCCCAAAAAAAACAGTCAGTAGAAGCTATCACCGAATTTAAAAGACCAACTTGTGTAAGGCAAGTGAGACAATTTTTAGGATGCTCAGGATTCTTCCGCAGATTCATCCAAAATTATGCCAAAATAGCACAACCCCTTACTGAGATAATAAAAGATTCAAATAAAAACATGGCATTTAAATGGACGGATCTATGTGAACAGGCTTTTATAAAAATCAAACAAATTTTGACAAACCCACCATTACTATCACATTGGAAGGACAACAGGGAAGCACACATTTATGTAGATAGCAGTTTGATTGGATGCGGAGCAGCGTTAGTACAGTTAGATGAAGAAAATAATAGAATGTACCCAATTTATTACATGTCAAAAAAAATATTCAAATACCCAAATGCGTTACAGTAATGCTGAACGTGAAATGCTAGCACTAACCTATGCTGTGAACTACTTCAGAGAATTCACGCTTGGTAGACAAACAACAGTTTATACGGACTGTGCCGCATTAACAGTTTTATAAAAATGTTAAGCACACTTCCACTAGATTAAACAGATTAGCACTGTCATTAACAGACTACGACATTGTAGTAAAACATAAACGTGGCGCTACAAACGTGTTAGCAGACGCCTTAAGCAGAAATCCTTTAGAACAACCTTTGGATGAAGAATTTACGGACGTGTGTTTAACTGTCAATACTTTAATACAGACAAATCTACCCCTACTACAAGCTCAAGACAGTTATTTAAAACAAATACGCCTTGCGATGACCTCACCTGAGGCGGTAAATAAAAAAAATCAGACGGGCTTCAAGACATTACGAAAGGAAATAGATGGATTGTTATATTTCAAAACCTTCAACGGACAAGAAAACTAGAAACTTATTGACTATACCCCAAAAACAAAACACAAGAAATATTAAAAATATTCCATGACAACCCCTACACGGGTGGACACTTATCACATTTACAAAACAGCTTCAAAAATAAAATTACGATATCACTGGCCGAATATGTACCGTGATATCCTCCAATATACAAAAACTTGTGAAGAATGTCAACTACGTAGGCCAAAAACGAACAAAAATTACGGCCTACTACAACCTATTCCACCCTCCATAAAACCCTTTGACAGAATAACAATAGACTTTGTAGGTAATATTACACAAAGTAATGGTTACAAATATATCCTAGTTGCAACCGATGCCTGCACTAGAATGACATTTGCAACCCCTTGTAGAAATGCAGATGCGAACACAGTAGCGCAAAAATTATTAAATCTATTCTGCACATTTGGATTTCCTAGAATTATTAATCATGACAGAGGAACGCACTTTATGAATTCTGTAATTTCACAGTTACTAAATGCACTCGGGATTGAACAAAGGCCAGGCGCTGCTTATATGTCACAAGTACAAGGTGCGGTTGAAAAAATACAACCACACGCTAATCAAGGCAATATCTCATTACGTTGTGGAAAAAACCCCAAACTTGGTCAAAATACGTACAAATAGTTACCTTTGCCTACAACACGTCTGTAAACATTTCAACAGGCTACACACCGCACTACCTCATGTTTGGTTACGAAGCTAACTTACCGTCTGATTGTATATATTTACAGGTTAATCCCGAAAAAATGGTGTTGGAAAATATAGAAATTTTAGAGCAAATACGCAAAGATATGCCGAAAATCATGAAAAAAGCCCAGGAAGCGCAAAAGAAATACTTTGACCGTGACAAAACTCATTTGGATTTAAACCCCGGCGATGAAGTCTTGGTCCATTTCCCGAAAGACCACACAAAAAAATATAGTAAATTTCAAACACCATTTAGAGGTCCTTTCGTTGTCAAGAAAAAAATTAACGAAGTGACATATGCAGTAGAAATTTACCACAGGGGAAGGTTAACAGAACAACCAATACATGTTGCTAGAATGAAATTATTCTATAAGAGAATATAAAACAAATATGAAGGGACTTGAGCAATAATAAAATATTCAAGAATAATATATGCAATATTTCTCATGAACATCACTATGCACTTCACTGCCTTGTAGAAAAATTTGAAGAGAGTGAAAAGTATCTTCGCAATACTTTCATAATATATGAGGGTTAAAAAGCTACTACATAGTCATGCAAGAATCGCTTTAAAGAATAGGTATTATACTCCAGGAGTTGAGAGACCGGTTAACTTGATTACGGTTTGAATGATTCATTATAACGTTATATAACCTTGAGAGTCACTGAAGTAAGTCTAACAGAAATAAAAATGTATATTAAAATCTCGATGTTGTGTCGGAAAACGATAGAGAATAAAGACATAAAAGTTTTAGAAAATTAAAACGCCTAACTTTGTATTTTAAATGTGAGGTTTACTGTAATTTAGTGATTAAGTGATAGGTTACACGTACCAAAGATATTGGTATAGATAGTCCCAATACACAGGAGGACACTAACACAGCACACACGACACGACACGAGCAGAGCCTGTAACCCACGGTAACCGTACTTAGACTGGCTAGTAAGACTTGACCGTGACTCTGGTATGTCTCCCAGGCAGATAAGTTTTCTGCTAACTCAACTAACTTCCCACGCTATACTACACCGACTGTGTTGTGACTATGACTAGGGGGCATTGCCTCGTACCGGCGGTCTGGGTCGCCAAGGGCCCTGGTGGTTCAGACAGCTTAGTATGCAAGTAATGTTTCCCACGTACTCGTTTACTACAATAACATAGCGTACTCTAACTTGACACAACGTACATATTATACTTACCTGAGGAATACGTGTATACATAGCCTAGTAATAAAGAAATATAAAATATGATAAAGTGTACTACATATATCATATTTATTTAAGTTAGTAGATAGCAATGTTAACATAATATACCCTACAAGGACTCAATTTTCCTGAGATGCATCTCAAAGAAAGAGACATACATGTTTCTATTTTATATAATCCTAGGATAAACAAATACTTCAATATATGACATGAAAATGACTTATATAACATGTTTAATTATTACATAGCTAATCTAACATTGAAGGAAAGTAACATATATTTAACATAGTATGTATTAGCACGGCAATATTGCTCATTAACAAACTATACAGCCTTGATTTGGCAACATATATTATGATCATAATAATGACTATGGACAATAAGCACAAAGAAGGGATTTTACATGTGCCTCAGAAACAAAGGTGCGTAGTATCGTTTTGTAATGTAAGAAAATAACATAATTTCGAACCTTATTTAAGAACACTAGAGATTAAGATGCTTAATAAAAACATTATTACATAGAGCTTGGGAAATACGACACACCATCGAGAGGTCATTAAAAGATTTCTGTAAATAAAATTCTTAGGCATAAATGTGTATTAATTATAAAATATTAAACTAAAATGTATATGTAACCTGTAGATATTAAGTTTTAGAATTACGACACCAAAAAGCCAACTACAACCTGAGACACCAGTCTACAAGACACCAATCTACAAGACACCAGTCTACAGCACTCTAACCGATCCCGACCACCCACGAGAAAAATGAAGTCTTCACAGCACTTCCTTCTACTACTCACAGCACTTGCCATGCCTCTTTCGACCACCTTTGCCAGCACATCAACCCACAACACAGAAGAACCCAATAAGCCTCTAGTACAAATCTTCAAAGGAGCGTACTTCACTCCAATGTCCCAGACACTACCTTATACCAGTTCCATCCCTATATTATACAAAATTCCTTTCAACACACAGCAAAATTTACCTAAAAACGAACCCTCTTTAAATTCCTGCCCTAAAAACCTCAACAACTCCCAAACCTATTGCAAGATACAGAACAACCTTTCCACATTAAAAACCATCATACATCAACAAATATTAGCAGAACACCTCCCATTTATCCAAAGACAGCAACCAGATAGAAACAGAAGATCGCTCACGTTCGTCGGAGATTTCTTCGAATGGTGTTGTGACATTGCGACAGAACACCAAATACATGACTTGGCAGACAACAAGGAAGATGTCTACACAGCATTCTCAACACAACAACACTACCTACTCTCCGAGCTACCTGCGCATTCACCTGCTTTGTTCACAATCTACAAAAACAACACCACTTCCAGCTAAAGCACGACGACAAAAACATAGTAAACAACATGGAACTCATTTTGCACATTTTATTAGCCTGGACTTCTATAATAACACTACTTCTTTTTATTAGCCCTCTACTTCATCCACATTAACAACATCAAAATAAAATTTCTGAAGCCTACAGTACATGAACGTGACTACCCAATGGATAACCCTAATTAAACAATAAGTACGATTCGTAGGTAGAATCGTCATTAAGCCAGGGGAATGTAAGACATACGTAATTATTAGTAATATAAAATTCATAGAATAGATGTACAGATAGTTGCTGGAAAGGAAGTCTCGTATTGCAATTCGAGACAAACATCCTCCGGATGTAAGTAGATACGCACATCCGCCCAGACGCCGATGGTGAACAAACAGGAAATGCTTATTTGTAAAAACCGTTGCGACAATGTAAGGGACAGCCATGCTGATATGGAAAAATTGTTACTCACCAATTATGATGGAGAGATTTGGCAGAGGCGTGGTCAATGAGCTGGCGGGAGAAGAACATCAAAACTGAAGAACAAGGAGGAGAGGGGGAAGTGGAGGCCGGGAATTCGAAAAGTGAAGTTCGGGAGTGTTTGTGTTCGTGTGCGGAAAAATATCTCTAGGCGTAATAAGTGTGATGTGAAATAAAATGTAAGTAATTTTAAGAACTTAGTATATTTTAGGGTTCATTAATCATTTTCAATTCCATATCTATTTAAATGTTCACAATTTCGAAAATATAAATTCATGTAAATGTTTAGCTATTTTAAAGAAAGTTTCTCATGTTAGTCCATGAACTCATTATTATTGCAACACTACAAAATTACTAGTAAATGTTATAATGAATTAAATTCAAAATAAATTGTAATGAATAATTTAATATTAAATATGTCTTCAAAGTATTAAGACATTAAGTTTTGTGCTTAATATGTCGATTTGACGCAATCAATTAATCAATTTAATGAAAAGTTGTCACAAATAAATGTGTTGGTTCATTTGAGGGTATTTGTACTGCCAATCTAACCTATTATTAAATCCTCTCACAGCAACCCTTGCTCAAAAATATGTCACAACCTTAATCTTAAACTAAACCAACCCTACAAAACCTTACAGATGTGACCCAGCTTTCACTAACTGTTAGTCTAAGCTTAATTATACTTGTAACATCATGCTGCAGGAACCATTTAAAATAGAGTACGATGTGGCCCAGCTGGCACCAACTGTTAGTCTAAGCTTAATTATACTTGTAACATCATGCTGCAGGAACCATTTAAAATGGAGTATGATGTGGCCCAGCTGGCACCAACTGTTAGTCTAAGCTTAATTATACTTGTAACATCATGCTGCAGGAACCATTTAAAATGGAGTATGATGTGACCCAGCTTTCACTAACTGTTAGTCTAAGCTTAATTATACTTGTAACATCATGCTGCAGGAACCATTTAAAATAGAGTACAATGTGGCCCAGCTGCCACCAACTGTTAGTCTAAGCTTAATTATACTTGTAACATCATGTTGCAGGAATCATTTAAAATAGAGTACGATGTGGCCCAGCTGCCACCAACTGTTAGTCTAAGCTTAGTTTATACTTGTGACATCATGTTGTAGGAACAATTTTAAAATAGAGTATGATGTGACCCAGCTGCCATTAACTGTTAGTCTAAGCTTAATTATACTTGTAACATCGTGTTGCAGGAACCATTTAAAATAGAGTACGATGTGGCCCAGCTGCCACCAACTGTTAGTCTAAGCTTAATTATAATTGTAACATCATGTTGCAGGAACCATTTAAAATAGAGTATGATGTGGCCCAGCTGCCACCAACTGTTAATCTAAGCTTAATTATACTTGTAAAATCATGTTGCAGGAACCATTTAAAATAGAGTACGATGTGGCCCAGCTGCCACCAACTTTTAGTCTAAGCATAACCCTCTCCCGGTCGAATTACCGCGACGCGCTTTTGGCGCTACTGGGCTGAATTAAATCGGGCGCTCTGATACGAGGGGACACTTATTCGCCTTTTTACTAAGTTAAGAACTTTATTTTAATAAAACTATTATGTATTGTGCATCGTTACAAAGATGATTAAATCCTCTATAATAATGTTGTACTTATTAAAAAAAAAATATTATACTTATGACGTAAATTAAAATCAAACAAAAAGTCAAACTTACATGAAAAATCTTGTTTTGATTGATTCTGAAAACAAACTAACAAAATGATTTCATTAAATGAGTGGTTATAAAAAGTCTCAAATAGTTCATCAAATTACGTAACATAGCAGCACAAGTCAGAAAGAATTACTACTAAACAACTAAATCACCGTCAATGAAGTAATCAATGAACCGTTTCAAATTATTAATCCTAGATAGCGTCCCTAGTCATAAAACTATGAATAAACAAGGCAACAATGACACTGCCAATAGATATTTCCAGTAATTAGTTCCCCAAACAACCGTATGACAGCAGCACAAAGCAGAGGGCGTTGATAAAGCAGTTGGAGGCGATTGGAGGCGTTTGGACCTTTGAGCCAGGCGCCCTGCCGAGGCGTTTCGAGGCGTTTGCCCGGGAGAGGGTTAATTATACTTGTAACATCATGTTGCAGGAACCATTAAAAATAGAGTACGTTGTGGCCCAGCTGCCACCAACTGTTAGTCTAAGCCTAATTATACTTGTAACATCATGTTGCAGGAACCATTTAAAATAAAGTATGATGTGACCCAGCTTTCACTAACTGTTAGTCTAAGCTTAATTATACTTGTAACAATCATGTTGCAGGAACCTTTTAAAATAGAGTACAATGTGGCCCAGCTGCCACCAACTGTTAGTCTAAGCTTAATTTATACTTGTAAACATCATGCTGCAGGAACCATTTAAAATAGAGTATGATGTGACCCAGCTTTCACTAACTGTTAGTCTAAGCTTAATTATACTTGTAACATCATGCTGCAGGAACCATTTAAAATAGAGTATGATGTGACCCAGCTTTCACTAACTGTTAGTCTAAGCTTAATTATACTTGTAACATCATGCTGCAGGAACCATTTAAAATAGAGTATGATGTGACCCAGCTTTCACTAACTGTTAGTCTAAGCTTAATTATACTTGTAACATCATGCTGCAGGAACCATTTAAAATAGAGTATGATGTGACCCAGCTTTCACTAACTGTTAGTCTAAGCTTAATTATACTTGTAACATCATGTTGCAGGAACCATTTAAAATAGAGTACCGATGTGGCCCAGCTGCCCCCAACTGTTAGTCTAAGCTTAATTATACTTGTAATATCATGTTGCAGGAACCATTTAAAATAGAGTACGATGTGACCCAGCTGCCACCAACTGTAAGAACATACGTTGTCTTGAAGGGTATCACAGAAAATGAAATTAATGTATTTTCGGGTAAGTCGCTTATAAATATTTTCATATTTGTTTGGTGGTTGCGAGACAAACTTTTATTCAACGGCCTTTTGGGTGACCAATATGAAAAAGGTGGTTTACATAGAGAAGACCAAATTATTCATTTCCATTGATGTTTTTTTATGTATATAACCATAGTCGATAATATGATTACTCAAAGAACCCATGTCTTTCTTTTTTTGAAAACCCTAAACATTTAAATTAAACAATAACAAATTTTTTACTTTTGTATAAGCTCACTAGGTTGTTGTTTGCTAGCTTTGACATAAGGGTGTGCCACCCCCTGCCTGCTTTGGGACTGAAGAGTGCCCGCTCGGTAGAGAGCTGTGCCTCCCCTTCCTTCCAAGGAGGGCAATGGAATGAGATTTAATGGTCTCATATCCTTCCTCATGGTTCTCAACAGGAGGCAAATCCCCTATCCCAACCTTCTCATCCAAAATATCCTTGTCCACTCTAGAAGCAGAGCAAAGATTCCTTTCGAAGATCGTAAGTGCACATTCTCAGTTATCTTGTTCTAAGAAGAAAACAAAATCTCACTTACTATGGAATGTTTGTAGCTACTGTTGGTCACATCAGATTTTATGTAACTTGCAGGATATTCAGATAGTCAACTCTGCTTTTTTTATAAGGAATCATGTGGAAGTAAAAAAACCTTAAAAAACCCCCCCCAACACTACATTTGGAAAGTGTCACTTCCAGTTGTGTGACAGGTTTTTGCAGTTGTAATTCATGGACACCTGGGTTCTACCCGCAGTTTGTGTTGGAAATATTATAATGTTATTATAAAACGTTAATGTAGGAATATTTACATTAATGTTGTAATTCCTTTCTGGGCAGCACACCATCTAGGCAGCTGTCCTGGTTTCCCAATTTGAGGAACAAAGATATTTCAAATTATACAGGAAAATTCGGTTTCAAACAGGATTAGAATCTCCAAAATAAGTGCCATTATTCAGACAGACGACCCTAAAATACAACTAAAACTTTTTTAAATGACGTTTTAAAAGACCTGGAATATGTGTTGTTACGGTGCCAGACGATTTGAGTATGTGGACCACAATCTTGTATCTGAACGCAAGAAGCC
>NW_025783601.1:0-27646 GCF_021130785.1 Homalodisca vitripennis
AGCATATCAATATGTAGTGTGATTTCAATAAACAGTTTTTTTTTTTTGTCACTAGCAATACCTTAGGTCTGTTTTCACACATATATAATATTTATGGTTTAGAGCCTGGTCATTTTAATAAAACTATGAATTCAATTTAAACCTACCAGATTTTTCAATTGTCCTCATTTAAGATCAGTGATAGTTGATATAGGGCAAGAAGAGATATAGAAATTTTATCAAAGCTGGAAAGGTAAAATCTTAAAGGTAACTATTTATACACTGATATTTCCTTCCTCCTCAAAGAACATTTGTCTGCACGTCCTCTATCATATAGAGGAAAATCTTTAAACCTAGCTGAAATTTCTAATTTATAAACTTTTAAATTACGTTTTTTAATCGAACCAAATCCTGAGATACTACATTTTAAAAACAAAATTTGCATAGGGTTTTGAAAACAGAATAAAAGGTGAATTCCTACCAAAACATAGCTACGGATACTACATGAGCTTAATAAATTAAATCAGCATATGAATTAAAAGAAGGTGAAAAGCCATGTTTTAGGAAGAAAGGATTTTGTAGTCTGTATTGTTTGTGATAGCTTGTCCTTTAAACAAATTAAAAAGGTTCATTATTTTACTTTCTTATATGACATGAAAAAATTAAAATAAACTTGGAAATATGATAATTTAACTCAGACTTGGGCATTTTTATACAGTTATAATGTCCCTAAAAATAATCCCACTTCTAATCTGGTTGAAGTATACCTGTTTTTTGCCTTCCGCCCTATTAAAAACCTAGTTGTTTAATTATTTGAAGGTTTTTAACAAAACATGAAGCTTTCAGTAACCGTATTGTGTGTTTTTTCACTGATGGAGTTTAACATATCAACAGTCCTCATAAGATAATGTGTTATATTGTTCAGAAATACAAGGTTAAAATTTAAATTTATCAGACTGATTGGTTAAGAATGTTCGTGCAGTAAAATAATATTTGCATATAATAAAGCAAGTAATCACACTGAACCTGATCTCAATATATATTTAGGTTAAGTAACTTTACCAAGCAGTTAGGTAAAGTATACCTATATTTTTGTAAGAAACCAAAGTAAAGTTTTCAATTCCTTGGTTGCTGGTAACACTGGGAACTTTCAGAGCACGTGATTAGCATTAGAAGGAGAGAAGGACGGTACATGAGAATTTATCAGTTTTGTTTAGATACCCGCATGGTATGGATATTGGCGTGAGGATATATATATATATATATATATATTAGGCTAAACCATATGTATTATATATGTGTGAAAGCAGACCTAAGGTATTGGTATATACTATATAGTATATATATATATATATATATATGTGTGTGTGTGTGTGTGTGTGTGTGTGTGTGTGTGTGTGTGTGTGTGTGTGTGTGTGTGTGTGTGTGTGTGTGTGTGTGTGTGTGTGTGTGTGTGTGTGTGTGTGTGTGTGTGTGTGTGTGTGTGTGTGTGTATATAGTTAATGTCTTTCCTTTAATTTAGTACACAAAGAAATATATATTTATTGGGGTCAAGGAGAGATGTTATGTGAAGAAGAGTTTATTATAAAGTGATTCATAACGACATTATGCCAGATCACACTTCTTCCAAATTTGTTTCATTAAAAAGAGAGAAAAGCACAAGAAACTTTCATATTTTTTATATTTATATATTGTAAAATTGCAATTATTTACATTTGTTGTGTGAATAATTCACATAATTAATTAATTCACATACAAATTAATTAACTAACTACTTCTATTTTAAATTTGTAATTCGTTATATTTATGAAATAATAGTTCAAAGCATATATTAAAAAAACTATATAACATAGTAGAAACTAAGATAAGAAAGAAAAATATTATTTATTTTTACTTGTTCATTGTATGGTAAATTTAATGTGTAATTCTACTTTTTACTTATTGTGCTGTTGTTTGTTTATAGTAAAAGGTTCATGGACATATTCAGGTTCATGGACAAGTTATTGGCAAATACTTACTTTGCATTCCGAGTACAAATAGTCTTTGAAATATCCAGATGTGCTTAAAATTTTTAGAAATGTCTTTCAAACAATTAAAATGTTCATAAAAGAAAAATAACATATATTTGACAATTTGGACTTACCGTTTAAAGACATTATAATATGGTGAAAAATGATCTACAAGTAACAAAATTTTTAAATCTTGCATTTTCAATAAATTTTAAGGCTATTATTATGTATTTAGTGTATATATATATATATATATTTATATATATATATAATTATATATATATATATATTTATATATATATATATATATATATAATATATATATATATATAATCGTCCATGGTCGGCACCCTAGACAAACGACAAACAGCGCATAGCAAATTTTAGGCTCAGACCTCTCCGGTTGGACCGTGTCCAATGGAAAAACCCTACCCCGAACTCACCACCTCTCCAACACGAGGGGCTCGTGATCGCCACTCTTGAATAGCGCGTCAAAGTGGGGGGGCTGGAGACCACGTACCCGGCGGCCAAACCTAGGATTGTCCCAATTACGGGAAGTCACCCGATCCCCCCCCCCATTTTGGCGCTTCGGCGCTCTTAACCCGGCCTGGGGCTCCAGTCTGAAAGGCTTCCATTTTTGACTCCCCCCTCTCCGGAGCCCCACCCACCGCATCGCAGACCAAACGTCCAAGGGTCGATTGTTTCCAATATAAGGGCTGGTCCCTATCTACGGACGCCCCGTTTGGTCCAACAACCCGTTTTAAAAATCGTTCTTTTTCCTGGGGGATGCTCATGTTCCCAAATTTTAATTTTTGTTTACATGTTATAGTTCTTGTATTCATTTTTATTTAAAACATTCCTGAAGACAGGGGGTATTAAAATCCCCCGACATATAGAAGTGAAAAATAAGTTATTTTTGTTTTTCTTCTATTTCACACACAGTGAATTAGTTATATATATTATATATAAGTTTTGTATATATATATTTTCTTGTTGTATAAGACCTTTAACATATTGAAGAATATCAGTAAATGAATGGAGTTTACTGCTTAATAATAAAACACAATTACACTTTGTAGTTTTTTATTTTAGATTAATACAAAAATAGCCCAAATGTACACATGGGTGTGTAGTGTGGTTAGGGGACCCCTTCCCACCACGCGTGTTTAACTCACTCCAACAGCTAAATTGTTGGGGTAGTAATCATTAAACCTGCCTCATCGTCTAATGTATTCTAAAAAGCACTGCTCTCTATGAATAGTCACAGAGTAAAAGGAACCGTACTCCCTTTGGTAATTAAGTCAGCAAAGATAGAAATCGATAGTAACCCTGGCTGCAAAACTCGTGTTTCCTTATTAGTTTTAACCGTCAATGGTTATTTTACTGGTCCCAATATTATTTAGTTATTTAGACTCCAAAACTTTCTGTAGGATAGGGTTATTTATGTAAACCTTTTTTCGAGTTATTTACGGTCGATAAAAAATGGGGACCAAACACCACTTAAGACGAGTCGGACATTGGAGCACAAAATAAATAGGATTTATCCTTATGATCCTCAATATTTATCCTGTGAATACCCGTTCAATGTTTTGAATAATTGGAAACATTTCATTTTCCTAATGTAAACCGTAGTTTATGTTAGATTTCTGAATGAACGATAAGGGCGATTCGTTTTTGTTCATTAACTCTCACAAATTACTTCACAAGACGCGGGCAGATATTGAACATTTCTCAGTGGAGAGGATCCATCGAGTGTGCAGCCGTGCAAGACAATTAATTGGACTCATAGCACCAACTTTAATTATCACTCCTTATCATACGCCATTATTAACACATATAATGGTCTTCTCTTTAGGACAAGTTAAAATACAGAACTCTAATAAGTAACACTTGGAGATATAATTCTCTGTTTATGACTTTTATTATAAACGCCCTAAAAATCAAACGTCCTCCAAAACAATACCACTCTTCGCTTTACGTCATATAATTAAGCTGACATCTCATAATGTGACCGGGACAAAATAGATTTATGAAAATAACTCAGAAATCTGCAACTAGACCTGAATTATTCCGGGAAGGAATATCACCTAGTCTGAACGAAATTCTTTTTTGTGGATTGTCGGATTCCCTAATGCTCAGATACTTAATATACAAAAAAGCCGAAATTAATTGCCATGTAGGTTTATCATAAAAATTATTTTTCCATGGGAGACGCAATTAATAGTTTTAAAAAAAAATTTCCATTTTTTATGAATAGAGTAATATACTCTCACAGTCCTCTTGCACCACCAATTGCCGCAAATTTATTAATTTAATAACAAACAAAACTGATTCCATTCTTAGCTGTTATTGGGACGTAAAAGCAACACTGAAATAAAGGGGTAACGTTCAAAATAAAGACATTAACATGTACTACAAGCCATAGCTACAGTTTATATCAAAATTAATATAGTTTTTGTAAAAGATTTCTTAACAAAAAATATTAAAACATAAAAGTAAATAATAAACTATGTGGAACACTTTTCTAAATGAGACGGATAAACTATACACTCTAGTAGAAGGCTGAATAATTTCAGTGTTTCCTTGAAGCAAGTCTTTTCCAATAAACTATTTCATTACAGTTACAATTTTCACATCATAGAGATTCTTTACAGTCGTGAGATTATCTGTTTTATTAAACATCTTCACTACTGAGTGGCTCAATAGACTCTCCTACTCTCACTTGCAGTAAATATATGAACTTGTGAACATTACTTATAAAAAGCTTCGGACAGCGTTTACTCAATATTTTATAATTTTGAAATCTCAGTCTATATTCTGCACAACTGTGTCAATAAATAAATATTATCAGTAATATTCAAAATACTCAGAAAACTTCATGAGCTGGAGCCTGATCGTCATCGTCCAAAGACCTAACGATTGCAAAGATTTAATAGAACTTCATTCTTTTTTCAGATTGTTTACTGTGACAACAAAAGAACGGTCGATAATGTGAAAATTTTGTATTAGATTATTTCAACTTTCTGTGCACTAAACTTAAGCGATCCTGTACATTTTCTGCAGGTAGGGTTGTTTTTATGCCGCCCTTGAAATTTTACATGAATAAAAACCGTTACAATGCGATTTTGATTAAATAAGTAGCCACTCTATTAGCACAACATATCTCAACAGGTGAGTGTAGTTTGCATAATGTATTAAATGCTTGTTGTTTGTATAGAAAGTAAGAAGGACTGTTAAGGTCACTAAGGAGAGATTAATCCGTTACTATATCGATCTTCATTTACATTTTTGTCATTGCAATTTTATCGTAATGATATCTAGATAATTCTGTGGCTTGCTTTAATTTTAATTTGGTGATACACCGACGACACCCTGATAGAAAACACATCGTTCTGCTTACTAAAGTCTTGCAATTTAAATTTGAATTTTCCTCAAAATATTCCAGTTTTCTGTCACAATATGTCAAATTACGGTACTCCATTTGTATATAAAAGACTTGGCTAAACAATATGGAATTGTTGATTTGATCGCAAACACCGATGAACGATATATAAATTATTAAGTAAATTCAGGATGTGGATATGAATTCGAAGGTGATAATCCAAGAAAATTTATAAAAATTCTATTTTTCGAATACGTTCAGATTCATGGCGTCATATATTGAAAACTTACCTAAAAATTTAAAGAAAGAAGACTTCAAGCGTACCAAAACATTTTATACAGGATGGAAGAATATTGAATGAAATTATAAAAAGACAGCTAAATGACGAAGACGAAATTTTTAAAATATTGTCTGGAAAAGGCATTTCCTTATGAATTTATCGATAGTATTGAAAAACTTGATTACACAAAAGAGCTTGAAAATGAAAAAATTAATTTACATAGAATTTCTGTTCCACCCAAAAGTGGTCTATGAAACCCCATATTTATATCTACTTTTATATATATATATATATATATATCATGTTTGTGCAGTGAGAATTAGAAGTAGGTGATGCTGAACTGGCCACTCTGTACATAAATAAGCAACAAACGCTTAAATATCTTAACGTCCAATCTCACCACCATCATGCCCATAATCAGGTAGAATACATAAATTCATCTACATATCAGTTGAAGGCAGCTGAAACACTGAGGAATTACATTGGACAAGAAATTATACGAGAAATGGCTGCAATATAACATAGACAGCATAGAACATTATCCTGAAAGTTGTGTCTGAATATGTTCACATTTAGATTTATATCAAAATTAAGAGCGCCCTAAACTAACCTATATTTCTACTTTAAAGAAACTACTAATACACTAGGTGAGATATTAAAAGGGCTATACGTCAAAATCGTATTCAGGACAGCTCATAAACTTGAGAAGGTGTATGAGATAAGAGAAGGACTCGGTGTAAACTTTGATTCTACAACATTCGTGTAGTTGTGAGATAGATACAAGAGTAGAAAAATACATCGTTCATCGAAAACGTCAGGATACGAGGGAAAATGCCATAACAGGAAACAGTCATAATACCTAATGTTCATTATATTTCAAGAAAATAAAAAAAAAATTTTAAAAACTTAATTCTACTTAAATGGTTAGTTTAAATAAATAAGCAAGAAATAAAATAAATTTGTCATTCCCAGGTTTCTGTAGCTCCTTATTACCTGGAAGAGTCAAATTATCAAAAAAGCTGGCACCTTGTGATAAATAAGCCTCAACCGATAACGATACAACCACCGCCTCTTTCAACTCTCAACTCACCTTAACGTCAATTACTGGAGTTCCAGTTTAAAAGTTTTCAAGTAAATATGGCTCTCTACAACTAGGCTTAAATATTCCTGAACTTTTATTGTGTTACCCACTCTAAACTACTTTTGGAATGGATGTGTGATTTTTCCCCTAACAATACCACAATAATAACAAAAATGTTATAGTTTTCCCTGGACTATATAGTAATCTACATATTGGTTGCTGAGATGAGATGTACAGGAAACTCATAAGGTAACCAACTACTTAGAGCACTGTCAATAGAACTTATGACTTCATTGTATTTATTTGAACGAAGAAATATTGAATAGTAATTTTATTCCATATAGTTTTATTCTTACGATCCACCATTAACGACGCAAACCATTAGCTTAATGGAGAATTAATTTTGTAAATGTACTTTTAGTGCTATAAATCAAGGAAACATAATACTCGAAAAGAAATATTGTTCTCAACAAATGAGACACAGTTAAATTACATACCAACTTGAGAAAAGTATTCTCTAATATCTTCAAACTGTCAGATTATAATCATTCAGTTATTTTAATTCGCTGATATCATTAGCGTAGGAGAAGAATTACAGACAAATGTGTAAATTTAACGTCTTAAAATATTAATACGTACACTTTTTTGTGTAAAATCTTTTGCCCAGGACAATTTAACTTTCACTGTTGTTTTCTGTCTGAATAAAAATAATATTTTGAGGTTGTAACTTTCTATATGTATACGATACATTTAGAAAGGGTTTTTGGTGAACCTATTTTCTTTGTAAGTATTTTTATAGTTCACCACGTTTATAGAATGAATTATTTTAGAAATTACCATAAAGCAATGTATCGACACTTAAATCTAATACATTATTATTGCAAAAGGAAAACACTATCGTTTATGATTGTAAGCTAATAAAGCATTATATTTCGATGTGCATTGGGGGTGGAAAGGTATGAAACTACATTTATATTATAGGAATTTCCATGAGCACACATAAAAGTTAAGATTGACTATATATTTATATAAAGATCATTCTCATTTTAGGTTTAAATATTGCATTTTTGAACATAGTGAGAATGGTCAGTTCAGGATGCCTTAAAGTGTTTTGGTGGAAAGTCTATGATGATTGGAATGTTATTTTAAACATGTTGGTTTCTGATTAACGAGCCAAAAGTTTCATTTAAAAAATGGCGCCCGATAACATTTGTAAATTATGTCTGATATTGTATTATATGTTTTACGGCAAAATATTATTGGCATATATTCCAAATGTTTTTTTTTTTTATACAAATTTCTAATAAATATAAAAAATTAATAACGCTTTGAGATTAAGTGTGAACTGTTTCATAATTATTTAACATTGTTTGAAGCTTTAAACAAAAAATGAAACATATAATATTTAATAATAAGTAGACTAATCACTTATATTTAATACAATAGTCACGCTTATTTTTAGAATTTTTGAAAGTTGCTAGTGATGCGACTGAACGTATGTTTATCACCATTCCTATTCATAAGAACCCAATAGCATGTTATTATTGTGGTAGATAGATACTGAGTTAAAATCTAGAGTTAACGTATTGTTGATTCAATATGAAAATTAGAGTAATGTTACTGCTTCTGTCTGAAATATCGAACTCATGTAACGTTGTTCCATTCTGAAATATAGAGTACATGTATTATTGGTCCAGTTTGAAATCTACGTTACATTTATTGTTCTTCCGAACTGGAAATCTAGAGTAAATAAATTCTTTTTCCAGTCTAAAATTGCCTTGATCAATTAGAGCTAGATATCATGCAGCTAGATTAATGCAGTGCATTAATCATTCTTTATATATTTTGCAGTTTATTTTAATGATATTCCTCACGAGTCTAGTGGAGGGCTTATGTGTAGTTGGAAACCAGACTCTAAGAGCAGGTCACGGACGGTACACAATAACCTCACGAGTCTAGTGGAGGGCTTATGTGTAGTTGGAAACCAGACTCTAAGAGCAGGTCACGGACGGTACACAATAACCTCACGAGTCTAGTGGAGGGCTTATGTGTATTTGGAAACCAGACTCTAAGAGCAGGTCACGGACGGTACACAATAACCTCACGAGTCTAGTGGAGGGCTTATGTGTATTTTGGAAACCAGACTCTAAGAGCAGGTCACGGACAGTACACAATAACCTCACGAGTCTAGTGGAGGGCTTATGTGCAGTTGAAAACCAGACTCTAAGAGCAGGTCACGGACGGTACACAATAAACTCACGAGTCTAGTGGTGGGCTTATGTGTAGTTGGAAACCAGACTCTAAGAGCAGGTCACGGACGGTATACAATAAACCTCACCAGTCTAGTGGAGAGTTTACGGGTTAGATGGCGACCAAAAAGTAGGTTACGGACAGTACAATCGCACAAGGGGTATCTCACTCTTGACCTGGGACTGGGTTACAGGGCTGTTTTTCAGTTATAACGACATTTCGCTTATCCCCTGGGTAATTTAATGCTACAGCAGAACTATTTGTCAATAGGAGACAAACAATTAATTTTTTTTAGTAACCTGCAGGAACATTTGATAGTATCGTTTCTCGCAAAATGGCTTATTGTTAAAAATTGCGCAAATTTTATTCCGTAAAGTATGGTTAATAAGGCAGGATTTTTACATGGAAAGGATCAGCTTACCTTAAACACAATCATACTCCTGGAAATACTAAAAAAAATAATGATTGGTCTATTAAAAGGAAGAGTCCCCACGTTCATGTGTTGTATTTCTTTTGAATCTCGCTTTTTAAGCAATAATTTTAAATAAGCACAAAACATGTCATTGTAATACTATACAAGTTTGTATTGAAATAGTGTTTTAAATTCGATGGTCACATGTTTTTTAGGATCGTAAATAAATATATATAGTATGTGTGTGTGTGTGTGTGTGTGTGTGTGTGTGTTTGTGTGTGTGTGTGTGTGTGTGTGTGTGTGTGTGTGTGTGTGTGTGTGTGTGTGTGTGTGTGTGTGTGTGTGTGTGTGTGTGTGTGTGTGTGTGTGTGTGTGTGTGTTGTGTGTGTGTGTGTGTGTGTGTGTGTGTGTGTGTGTGTGTGTGTGTGTGTGTGTTGTGTGTGTGTGTGTGTGTGTGTAATGTTTCTGTTCTTTGGATGAGTATGTAGCCTAGGTATACTAAACCAAAATGATGATTTTAATTTATAATTATTGAATCACGGAATGTATTCGTTAGTGGTTAAATATTTTGTTACATAAAGTACGCATATATGGTGCGTTATTGTATGTATGTAAATGTTGTTCTATGTATAGATATAGTCGTATAATTTCATCGCTATATTATTACAATATGTTAAAGTCAAACATTTTTACAATCTCATTGTCTAACCACTAAGACGGACAATTCTGACTTAAAACAAAAAAAACCTTTTAATTATATTTTTTTATCCAGTTGTAACTATTCACCCATAATCTACCATACAAGCGCAAGCATTACTTGAACTAAAGTTCACTGAAATATTTATTGACGGAAGGTTATCTGTAGAATGCTCTAAGATAATCTAATCCTCAACCTAGAAGAGCTTGCCAAGGAACTGTTAAAAAAACGAAGGCACTGGATCATCTATGCTGCACATTCCGTATCTAAGAGAGCAATTTTATTGTTACCGTATGCAGAGCATAAAATCCTCTTCCACACAACATTACATAACTGGAAAGCCGAGTACGGTTCAATTCAGATTTGAAAAACCCTTCTCAGATCAGATGACCACGGTTATAGAGTCCGATGGCTTGGGCATGGGCAGAGTCAATGGTTGAATGGGTTTAAAAATACATTTTGTTTGTTAATGTGCGTTACTACAGAAAGTAATATTTATTATTGGTATTTACTTTAACTTTTCAACTTATTAAAATACAATAGCTAGATTTACATTGGTTACTTTTTAACTAGAGTTATGTATAATTATGTACTTAGTTATTTATAATTATGTACTATGTCACTTAATATCACTACTACACATTGGTTGTTTTATAGATGTACAGCCGATCTATTACGCTTTGAGTGGTGTTTACATAATGTGTTCTCTATTGTATTTCGGAAATCTCCATATATTCCTTAAAATTATTTTTGTGCGCTTATAATAATTGTTTTCCTATTGCATATTATGTCGCATAATAACACAACGTATAATCGGGTAATCCTGGTGTGTATGTCTTAAGCCATTATAATGTGTCAAGATATATGAAGTGCTGAAAATCTGAGTCCGCCTTTAGTTGATTGGGGATAGTCTCTGATAATGGCGCTAGTAGTGGTCTTTATGCGTTTGGAACGTAGGGGAAGTAGAATATTGCAGGTCGACCTCCATTAACAGAAGAGTAAAAGTGCACCGACTCTTGACACTCCCCCACCCTCGCCTTCAGCTGCATTATCTCTTCCTTCAGGCTCTATACACCAGCGTTCAAAAGTTCAAATAGTAATTGCCAAAAGGAAATTACATTTAAGAGTCGTTATGGCTACATAGTCTGACGAGAACTAAATTTACGTCAAGACTAATACATGTGAACTCCAGATTCTTTTACTTAAAGCATTTAAATTAGTCGGCCCACCAATATACAGTTACGGTTTTACCACTAATCTGTTAAATTTTTAAATTAAATTAAACGTTTGTAATTTGTAAATCGTCCATTTTAATGAAAATAATATAAGAACGTTTACTTGCGATATTCCCAGAATATAATCAATAGCAAATCCTGTAAGGATCCTGAAGGATAGTTTTATTTCGTCACCATCGAAATAAAATACTTTATGATTTTAAACCAAATATAGGTCACTTTACCTTGCTAACCGACCCAAAATTAATTTTTTTGAATTATTTCGACATGCATGAGAGTGAAATCTCATCGTGGAGGTGTATAGAAGAGAAAATTCAACGTAAATAAAAAAACACGTAGAAATTAAATATATTAAAACCCATGGATTCAAGAAATATGACATAAAGACGATAAATAATTTACACTACACATATATAGTAGGCCTACTGTACACACACAACCACGGATCCGATCCTGCTGGATGCCAGCTCAGACACTTAGAGATGAAGGTTATGTCACTTATCTATTCTTAATTCCTGGTTCATACAAAAAAGTACTATGGAACATTTTTAAGTCGTTTCGAAATTGTTTTAAATAATTTTTAATAAAGTTTGATATAATTTATACGTTTAAAGTTTCCCAACCTTATTCTATGTATGAAAAGCTTCTATAGCATCATCAATATCACAAGTCAAAAGCACTAGGTTCATTTTCAAATCTTCATACATCGCAGGAAACAGGATTCCATTTGTCAATTAATCAATTTCAGATCCAGTTCATTCATGATTGCATTTTGAGCAGAGTAAACAAAAATTTAGTGAAAAGATTGCAAGATCGAATGCAAGTAAATTTTCCGATCAAATTTCCAAATTCGAAGGTTTCTTGTAAACCTTCTCCATCTGACTCTGAAAGAAGATCCAAAAGGCTCTCTTGTTTTTGAGAAATGGATTGGTTTTATTCAATTGACATAATGTTTGCGAAATAATATCAACGTACAAGGTTCACATTCTTCGAAAAACATCATGGTCCTTTAGGCTCCACGCCACTTCGTATGTTATATGATATCTCTCTTTCTTAGAAACAAAATGACTAACTTCAGGTATGCCTGAACTGAAGTATGTCCGGCGAGAACCATAAGAGGTCGGTCAACAAATTAACGTGATTGTTGTGGTATTTGACTCCTGGAATATGTAGTTACGTTCTGAAGAGATAGAAGAAGTCGGTCACAAAGAATCTCATAGCGAACGCTTTGCATCATTTCAGGATTGTCGAAATCACCAGTCGTATGGAATTCTGACGGGGAGCTACAAAGAAGACTCTGTTACAAACCTATTTACTATTATCGTAATTTTCGCAATTATTTGATAATAAAGCCCCAACACTCCTAGGAAGGAGACATTAAACCACATAAATTTCATAAATGTTAACACGATTTCCTTTTATGTGTTGAATACTTTTTAAGCAAGTTTTGCATTTAATATATCAAAAGCTAAGTACATTTTACAGAATAAAATGTAATAAAAGTTTAGACAAAGGGACGCATGTAATATTCCAACAACATGTTGTCTGAAGCCAACTGAAATCGGGTTTGCAGATTTTACAGAGCAGTAAGAGGCTTCATGCAAACAAAGACAGTCTAGCCTCAATGTGTACACTGTAGATTGCATGTCCTTTGTGAAAGCCTATCTTCAGACGTACAAGTTTTGATTTTCTGACTTCAATGGATTTCTGAACTCGGTAAGTTTGATTTTGGTTTTTTGGACTTATACAATTTAGCTGTAAATTCAGATTCACCATTAATTATTGGACACATACATTTACTTGGTATATATGAACAGTTTCAGAATATGTTGACAACTTAAATAAAATGCACATTACGAAATGATAAAATTCTTTGAAAATGGTTTACATGAAATAGATACTTGTAGGTTTCTAACTATATTCATATTAGCAAATTTTTAAAAAAAACCTGGAATTTCTATATTTTAGTTGATTAGTATTAAAAATCAGTTTATAAACAACAGTAACATAACAGATATGTATCATAGAACAGAAAAAACATGTCCCATTGGTAGAAGAAACCAATGTCAGTTTTACGTCACCAACCACCGTGTTTTCCGCTATATCTATGACAATGGCAAATGTCCGGAAAAAATTTTGCCACTTTCAGGAGCGCAAATGTTCCAAATGTACGCGTTAAAGTTTATGATTGACGTTTTCACGTTCAGGTTTTAGTTATATGTTGTAATTTAAGATTTTTGTGAAATTTTAAAAAGTTTGAAAGTTCCTTAAATTTCCTATATAAATTGGAAACTCAGTTATATTAATGCAAATTATAAAATAAGTAAATATTCGTTAATATAAGGCGGAAAAGATGATGAAATATTAGAAATTGTTAAAAGGATTATTACTAGTGTAAATAATATTGAGTTGTAATAATAATAAATAATAATAACTAGTGTACAAAATATATGTAACTAATGTCATATATATATATATATATATATATATATAGATATACAAGGTGTTTGAAAAGTCTGGGTACGGCTTAATATTTTACAAACCATACCAGATAACATCTATAAACTTTGCACAGTGTCATATGGCTATGTTAAACTATTTTTCCTTGCTATTACCATGACATGCCAACCATGGGGGGACGGCCCACAGAGGAAAACATGGAAATCATAAATTAAAACATAGGTCGAGTGGAATTAGATTCCTTTGTGGTTACCTCTGACACTTGTACTGACAAGTACCCATGAAAACTAAAGGCCTAAACCATTAATGTTTTTAAACTCTGTTCTCCCAAAATATTATTTGAATTTTTTTGCCTATATTTAGGTGCTTGACGTACTACTTTTTGTACGACCCGTTTGTTTTATATAAATTTAAAGATGTAATCAAGAACAGGTATTATACCCTATTTTAGAATTATTCCTGCTAACGTAAAATTATGGGTAATTATTGAATTCATCTACTTTATTAAAATTTGGGCTTTTCTTTAAAACAAATCCTATATTTTATTATCCACCCATTAGAACAGATTATCAAAAATGAATGTAAGGTTTGTTGTATATTTTTTGTCATATTAATTTTAGCTTAGGACCTCACTCTCGTTTGTTTTAGTCCTGCCTCCATCATCATCTGCAGTTGATAGGGATGGGATGACTGATAGCAGAGAGTGGTTTATATTCCATATAATTGATAGCGCGCCGTTTCCCCTATAAATTATTGCGTATATTAAAAACGTGCCTGTTGGTAGGTTGGCACGAAGGATTGTGCATGTTGGTAAACCGCTGGGTTGAGTGCTCCTTAGGCCTGTTTATTTCGTTTGCGATGATCGTTTTTCAACTGGCATGAGACAGTTGGAAGTTTAATTGTTATTTTGAACGATGGTCAATTCGTATTTTGCTGTGAACGTTTAAAATTATGTAGGTGTTCAAGTTTCGTAAGCCACCGTATCCGTTGATTTCCATTTTAAAGAATCTACTGTTGGTATATGATTTGGCTGCTGTTGTACTTCTTGATTTTGAAATACAATAATTTTAAGAAGTTCCAAAACTATAGACGAGTACAAATATGAATAGAAAAAAATATAAGAACAAGGGAAAACAGTGTATTAAAATATCCCATTAGAGTATTCTTTAGTTTTTAGTATTTCATAATAAGAACTCCTTGATATCAGTCAAAGGAGCTAAAGCAATAATACAGTCTCTAATTAATTATTCGTGCTCAAAGTCCATATTTTTTATAATTTAACCAAAAACTGTATATACAATATTTTTCCAGCTATACATTACTCTCAAAATCCCAACTCTAAAATAATTTAAGCCTCATATTTCAAACACTATTTGTTCAATCCTATCTATGATTCTTATTTCATGTAATATTTCCATTGGAAATCAAACGGATGTTACCCATTGATTGTATTTTTTTTTGAGTTAATGCCGCATATGCTGGGGTTCTTCGCAGACTGTTCACCAAACCTGCTTTATCAAAAACGTGATCAAAAATATTGTAAAAAAGTTCACGAACATATAAAACGTTAATTATGTCATGTAAATTATAATGAATTGTTGAGTACAGGAGCTTAGAACAATGTATCTCTGAAGTAGTGTGTATTATTAAAGAACATATCCCAGCAAACTAACACTTTAGAAGTTGCCCTTTAGAACTTAGATGGATAGAACCAAAGGATATTTTCTTAAAACTAACGAGATAGTAATATATCAAAGATATGAATAAAAATTTACTTTAGCTACATTTTCGTAGTTAATTTTTGTTGTAAATGTTTTCGTATTTATGTAATAATAATTATACTACAGTACATGCATTATTCAATAAATTCATGGTTTCAATATAAAAGAATAAAGGTTCAAACGCCTTTATCAATTAATTCCGATTATTTTTTAAATTTAAATTTATCACTCTTTATAAATATCCTGTATGTGTATATATATATATATATATATATATATATATACACAAGGTGTTTGAAAAGTCTGGGTATGGCTTAATATTTTACAAACCATAGCAGATAACATCTATAAACTTTGCACAGTGTCATTTGGCTATATAAACTATCTTTCTTCGCTATTACCGTGACATGCCAACCATGGGGGGGACGGCCCACAGAGGAAAACATGGACATCTTAAATTAATACATGAGTCGAGTGAAAGCGCTCATTTGAAAGCGCTCACTTTAGTAGAGTTGAATGCCGCAAACCGCATCTCAAAAGGTGTATCCAATCAGAAATGGCGGGTTGTTTTAGGTACACATTGTGAAGTACATTATGCGCTGCCATCTCTGACTGGATCGTCGTATTCTGATGCGGTAGGGCGGCGTTTCACTCTACTAACCAATGGTATTTTCACTGATTAGTGTTTATAAAAATAACAAAACAAATTTAATTCAAAAATAAGTGGTAAGTTAATTATTTCACCAACAAAGAACAATGGCAAGATCATCACACCTGTCACCTTTAAGATTAGTTCTTTTGGAGATATTTAAATAATAAAGTTTATCAAACCAAGCCTTATGACATTTTATTAGATTAATTCGATAATATATACAGTACTAGCAGAATACCCGTGCTTCGCTACGGGAAAATTATTGATAAATTTTACTGCTGGATTTCAGTATACTTGAACATTATACTAATCCAAAACTATATACTGGTTTTATAAAAAAGTAATATACACTGGATGTGGCCAAGAGGAAGAGGTTTTTATCCCACGCATTCCCTTAATTCCATCGGATTACCATTTTCAGTTTAAAAGACTACAGTTCCCTGTCAAACTCTGCTTTGCTATGACGTTAAATAAATCGCAAGGGTAGTCCAATGGCCGGTGTTGTTCTAAGGTAAGGACTGCTTCTCTCATGGCCAGTTATATGTCGCTATTGCTCACGAGTTTAGCTCTGCTGACAGTTTTAAAACTATCCTTCAGCCTCGTGGAAACACAAAGAATATTGTCTAGAAAGAAGTATTGTAAGTTGATGCGTAAAGCAATCCAGCTTATGATTTAATAACTGGTTGTGGATATAATTCAGTGGACTGTTAAAATATTGAGTTAGATAAAATCAGTACAAGAAAATTTAAAAAGGATTAGTTTGAAAACATTGAAGCAAAAGTAATGAGAAAAACGGCGGGTTAATAATATGAAAAACTTATTTAATTATTTTTGCATTTATAGAACTCTCCTGAAATCCTGCAGTAGGATTCATCAATAATTTTCCCGTAGCGAAGCACGGGTATTCTGCTAGTAGATACCTATAAAATCCAAATACCACTGACTGATCCACTCACTCACTCCATTCACTCACTCACCTCATCGCTCTATCTCAACAACGACAAGACCCAGAATCCTGAAATTTATCCTGGTGGTCGTACTTATGATTTAGATGTGCAATAAGGCTGTGTTTTTCGAAAATTCGTCTTTGAAGTGGTTTAAACGTGGATAGTTTGCAAACGAATTTTCGGACTCAATTTAGTCACTTTGAGCACTCCCACAGTACTTTTATAGTTATTTCTCGAGTTTTGAACTGTAAAAACTACTAAAATAAACTGTATACTACAGTAAAAGTTAAAGAAATACTTAGGAAAGGCAATATTAGTGTTGTAAAACATTGCTAAAAGTAGCCAAATAAACGTTAGTTGGATAATATTGGTGTGGCTATTTTTTTTACCATGCAACTTTAAAATCTACTACAATAAATAGGAATCCATGGGAAATTTTAGAAAAATATGTTAATAAGAATGCTATTTATGTTGACGTAGATCACTGAATGCTGTCCAAATAAAAACGTTTGGCCCTCTGAAAGTAAGCTCATCAGGGTTCTTGATCAGTGAGGTTGAGTGGATCAGTCAGTGGTATTTGGATTTTATAGGTATCTATAGATAAATTAATATAGGTATCAAAATTTCCATAAATTAGGAATTCATATAGTAACAAACAGTTAATTAATTCAACTAACTAACTTAATTAACTTCAGTTCATTTGAATACAATTAAACCTAATCAACATAGATTTATAAAATATTACGTACATCAATTTACACATTCATAATCCTAACAAATTATACCAATATGTGTATGATTGTATTATACGAGCCAAATATTAGAATACCAAATTATATTTTCTAGGTAATGGAAATTTTTGACGTATATTCTCACGCATTGCCCACTATCCTAAGTTAGAAAAACCTTCAGCAAATAAACTGGAGGAAGGAAAAGAAAGACTTATTGGGCAAGCCAAACTCAATACATCGCCGGTACATGTATTGCAGATAGCCCTTGTTGTGGCAGAGATCTCGTTATAGAATTAAAACTACTACCTCTAACCGTCCTTTGTTGCGCAATTGATTCATCAGTATTACATTTAATATTAAATTTGTTCTTCTTATCAGAAAAAGCAGATTAAACAATATTAATGTTTGTATAATCTAGCGTGGTTTAAATGTATTAAACTGTTGTGTGTGTATACATTCGAATTAATTCGATTATTCAATGATACGAAATTAGGAGGAGTACACGTGTATATTCATAATTCATCATCCATCATCACTTAGACATATCCTAATCAGTAATACTTATTACGTAGTTTTACATATACTATAATTTAACTGAATTATAACTGTAGGAAAGTGGCATTCATTATTAGATTTATTAAAATATTCCTTTCACTTAACTATTTGTTTAACATATATTCAGTATTTCACTGTTTTTAGTAATCAAATAAATTACAATAAAATAGTTTCAATTCAACCGTAAAAGGATTACTCCTCGTCGTCATTAGATATAATTTTTGTTCTATAGATTATTATACGAGCAATTGAAATTCAGTTTTTATTATCATCCTAATTATATAAAATGTATTAGTACGCAACGCAATGTATCGCATAAAAACTTTGAGGGGCATAAATAAGTTTTAAAGTTTATTGATCAATTCATTTTTGGATTTTCCTGCAAACAGATGGACAGGAGGACTAACAAACAGAAAACAAATTAAACATTCCCTCTGCAGACAAAATAGAAACTGTGTCATACTACTGATTGACAGGCTTCAATGACGCTTAGCCAAATTCCACAGTTGGACATCATCAAAGAACGCATTAATTTTTTTTATTTAGAAATATTGATTCATGCAAAAATTTTACTCTATTTCTTTAGCTACACGATTAAATTGACAGTTTTTGCTAATTAAGTGAGGTTGCCACTGCTACCATCACTGCCACTGTTTGTTGCTCAATAATATCTTGCTTAGCTTATATGCTTCGAAATAGCTATAAGTATACCGTTTTAAAATTTGGTTGTATTGATAATACTAATTATTTAACAAAAGCTATTGGTATTTTTGTATTAAGTATTATTTGTTTTGAATGAGTAAAAATGATTCCGTTAATTGGAATATATTGAGATTTTATACAATAAGTAAGTTTAATTCATTAATTATTTATGTATTAATCCATGTTACCTAATATTTCTTCCTCTTTTGTGATTTAATTAGAAACCGAATATATGGTGGAAATGCTGATCCTTAATCCATTTATATCCGTTTTCCAAAACCTATAAAATAATTAGGTTGCTAGAATCTTTTGTTATAATTATGTAAAAATCAAAGGAAAATACCTTAGAAATGTTACTATTTGATATGTTTCAAATGTTTGATACCCTCAAGCATCAATCTCCATTAAATTTAACTTAATGTTAAAGTTAAGATGATAATTTACTTTAATAGAGGATATTCATTTATCGATATAACGAGAAACTAGGTTGAGTACTTTTAAAATGCAAATTGACTCTCAGCTCCCTGACTATATTGTCAATGAATGAATTAGTCTTGCCTCTGTAAATAGCTCGTGTACCTGATAAGTTATCAATATTCTGTCACAAAATCTAATGAATACTATACAGTGTGCCCTATAATAAGTAAATAATATTTTATATATATTAGTTCAGCGTATAAAAAAAGAAAATAATATAAAAGAAAATTTGTCTGACATGGCTCGTTGTATGTCTGTCTGTATGTGTTTTGCGAAAATATTCGTTAGAATATAGCAATAAATCGCGTACACATATTGTGAACCACCTTAGGTTAAACGGTGAAAATAAAAAAAATACTGTCATAAAATAAGACCTAAATTTAGAGTATCGAAATAGCGGCGTTGTAAACTTTGTAAAATAAACCTCATGAGTTGCATCAATAATGAAACGTAAACTCTAATGCCTTAGGATAGATCTAAAATCTACTGGAACCATTGAATTCATTGATGGACAAAAGTCCTACCATGACCCGGTGTCAGCTGTCATGTAACTCAAATTGCTACATCTATAAAATTAAATAACAACAGCTCTTCAACTTACGAGCTTCTTACTATGTACTTAGAAAAGCAAAATGAAGTGACTGATAAATGTTAGTTCTTGTGAACGTATAAACTTGGTTAAGCCGTTGAAACATCACTGGGGCTAAATATCGTGATTTACTATGAACTTGGAAAGAGCGAATATCACTCAAGTAATAAATAGACTTTAAACTCCGCATATCAATCAAGTGCTCGGCTTTCCAAGAATTTCAGCCGCATCACCTAAACATTTAAAGGAATTTAGTAATGCTCTTCTAAACTCACGACAACAATAACACAGATAGATTGTAATAGCGAGTAGAATAAAATATTTCCAAAAGGATCAACAACTTGACATATAGGACAATAACTCTAGGAAATCTCTCTCTCTCTCTCTCTCTCTCTCTCTCTCTCTCTCTCTCTCTCCGGTTATCATCTCTCAGAGCATGAATGTCATTATTTTTCAGTTCATCTTTGAACTCTGTTAAATTCAAATATTTTACCGATTTTAAACTTTGCAAAGAATAAATTACATTTAAAAAAAGACTTAGTCTTGAAATGTTTAACCTTAGTTAAGAACTCGTTACCATATAAAGTGTATGCATTTGACAAGAACAGTTGCTTTAAACAGAGATGATATTTTTGCTTGGATAAGAATCAATATATGTTTCTCACTAAATAATGATGTACTTATGTATTTGCATGGTTTTGGAGACGACTATTAATTCGATAAATATAACTTGGGTACAAAAGCTGTAAAAGTAAATGTTAAAATACATTTATTGGCTGTAAAAAGTTACGTTGCGCCACTTCAGGACATAGCATATATTTCAACGGGGCTACTGCATGTTTCGATTGGCTGAGCGTTTAGCAGATGCTCTCAAACAAGCTGGAGATGAAGAAAGAATTATATTTTTTGTGTACCACCCTGGAGTGGGTAAATTAATAATTTATTGGAGGAGTAATATGTAGTGTAAAAATTCATTTCTACTACCTCTATGTGGAAATTTAAAATAATAAACTGACTGACAGTTAGTCTCCGACCCATAATATACGCTGTCGTTTGAGAGTGAAGTCCTCACACACTGACCCCGAAGTCTATTGTGTATTCAACCGTGTTAGTACAATCTTTTATACTCTACTTCTTCATAATACGAGTACAGTTAGGTGTTTGCACCTTTTAGGGAAGTTTCATATGTGTGAGGTATAAGCAGAATTACCATAAGGAAAATAAACTATTGAGCTATCTAATAGTACTTTAACATTACTGATTTTTTTAACTTTTTCATTTCAATTAAAAAAAAGTTTATATCCAGGGAAACGAAACTACCGTCAATTTATTTACTGTAATTCCCTAAAAGTGAACAAAACAACTGTATGACAAAGGTTGCAGCATTACATATGCAGGTGGTAGGATTGGGAATAATAGTAGTGGTAGGAACAATCGAAGTGAAAACATTTATATACTCAGGCATTACAAACAATCGATTCACTCAGTTAGTCTTATGCGAATTACGTCATCATTTTTTTACTGATTCAATTCTTGATATCGGGTTTCACTCGTCACCTGTTTCTCCAGTTGTACCACTTATAACTTGATATCCAGTTATTTAAACTCTTTCCGTATTAATTTACTCGCCACTTTCGAACCACTGATTTAAAAGTGAATAAACAAATCGTTACTTCATATTTTTTGATTTACAGCTTGTTAAGCAGTTTTCACACGTTCCTATTTAGGCTACTTATTTGTTACGGTTTATCCAATAGAATCGTAAATAATTCACTTGATGTCAGTTATGGCAATAATCTTGTTAGTAATTAGTATTAATAATTGTTTTAAACGATTTTTTAAGCCTAATAAATATCGTAACTTTACTAATTGGACGTACACAAATTCCTTTGTTTCATGCATTTTTCTAATTAAGGGGAGCGGGGTCGTTCCTATCCCGCGCATGTTAAATTTACAAAACTTTAGGTACATGTATTGTCAAAACTAAGTAAGTTACAAACCTTCAAATTTTTTGTAGGCAAAGAGTACTCCTTTATAAACATCTCTTGCAACTTTAGTAAAAAAATCTTTTAAAAAATTTTTTTTAGGAATTTTTAAATATTGTGTGTAAAAAAATTATTTTTTTATACCAAAAGATTTTTTTTCTCATTTGTTTTTTTAGATAGGAATGATAAAAGATGCAACCACCATTTTGGAATTGCACTGTTCTATATGCATACCAAATTTTCAATTCTCTAAGCATTTATAGTTTTTGAGATTACATGTACCTTTATATGAAAAAAACCAAGTTTCCGGGAAATGTCCGGTAAAGGCAAAAATGACTGCTAAACTAACCTTTTGCTGCTAAAACATCCCAGCTCCGTACTCAGGGTCATCTGGGTCTTCATTTTCCTCTTCTAATGCAAGTTTTCTTTTCCTCCTAGCAACTCTAGCCTCCTTGGTCCATGTCTAAAGCAGATTTTTTCTGCCTTTTTCAATCGTATTGTATCAAAATTTCGCAATGCGGCAACAGACTTCTCGCTCAGTTTGATTCCTAGCTTGTTTATACACATCCAATTTGCTGGTGAATCCATTATTAAAAGTTAAAACTGCATCATATATGCCAAGTTTTAGAGTGTTTAGCCTTACAAAAACATTTTTAGGCACCTTAGACCAGACGGCAATTGTTGAAAACTTTCGTTCTGGTTTTGAGTCTTTTGGTCAAGGCATTTTTTTTTTAGAAGATCCGGATTGGCTAAATCTCTATAAATTTGTTTGATCTGTACCATCACTTCATATGGCAAATTGTGTGACTTATGGCTGAAAGTCTGATGTAGGGCTTCGGCTTTATTACAACCGCACCACGACTCCGGCCCCTTTGGACATAGGCCATGTTGCGGAGTGTCATCATTCGATATTTTGTGGAAATAAGTTGCCCACACATTTTTAACCATTTGTTGAAGATCTGATCCACCTCTTTTTATAGCTAGGCCATAATATTCTTGCAGCTTGTCTATGTCATTATTTGTTAGCCTATTCTTGCCCCCTATTGCTCTATTATCTTTTAGTTTAGTTTTTTCCCAACCGTTTCTTCAATTCCCTTAGTCTGCTCCTCATTCTCTTCTTGACATGATTGACGCATTCCAGTTTTCTTACTTTCTACTTCATCTCCATATGGCTTATCGTCAACCACCTTTTTTAAAACCATTGCTGTCACCATCTCCTAAGTATCGTACATACCGTACATTTCGATCTCTGGACTTTCGGAAAACATCTAGGGCACCCGCAACTTCCATGCCGCCACTTGACCCTTCGTAGTTTTTGGAACATATATGATCAGGTACTATTTTTTTTTTATTTTCATGTACAGTGCAGATTTGACAGTATTTGGACATTATGGAAACATCCAACACCTTGCCACTATCTAATGATGTTACGCTGACAACCCCATTCAGTGAACTTGTGTCCCCTCCTTTGCCAAGACCCATCTAAAACAAACCGTCAAATCTCTTTTTGACGTTTCTTCACACTCATTTACAGACACAGCTTCCTCAATTGCCTGCTTCATACTTTCACTAGCACAATTTTCAACAGCCTGATATATTATGTTACTACAAGGTCCTATTTTTTGAGGTGGTAAAGGTAAGTCTAATAATGAACACAGAATGTTACCTGCACTGATACCTTTTCCGATCGTTCTCATGCCGTAAATAAATTTCAAGTTTACCTCATATTTTCCATTCTTATTTTTTTTAGAGTTGTAAAAATTAGTTGATTCCAAACAAACAACAACATTTCAGTTCAATATTCACAGCCAATCCAAATCTTTTCTTATCCGTAGTACAAAGTTTCTATGCAGTCTTCGCTATCGCAGAATTTACATTTTACAAATTTTTTTAATTGCTCACTAAATAAACTAAGATCCAAAATAACACTACCCATTCCAGTTCCTTCATAATTGTCATATTTATCAAAGGACAGTTTTTTAGAAGCAGAGCTAATGTTTGCATTAGTAGTAGGCCTAGGGCTAGGGCTTGCAGAATCTGTTTGGGTAGGCCTAGATTTAGAGTCCAACTTACGGTACTTGTTTCCTCTAAACTCACGTTTAGATTTAGTTTTGTAACTAACCTTTTGCTCTTGGCATGGTTATAAGAAGTTGTAAAACACTTCAAGAAACAATACACACTCCTAATCTACCACTAACTATGAATAAAGTGCAAACACTTTTAGTAAAACATAATTATCCGACACAAACACATATAACATAACCTCCTAAGCATATCAAAACAAATAAAGCAATATTCTTTCTGTTATCTGTATTCCCAGTTGTTCAGTACCAGGTTGACCAACAGAGCAAAGCCAATAACATACTTATAACTAACACACATGATATATATGATTGTGTCAGCCAACATCTTACGAACTGCTGCAAAAAACTAGTGAACATCTTTTGTTTGTGAATTTTTTTTTGTAATTTATAAATTTATTTGAGCATTAATACTTACATATTTTTAAAATACACACTTTAAACTTATTAAAAAATGCAAACAAAAAATTTTTTCTAATTTTTTTAAAATTTTCATCGACCTGCTCCCCTTAAATTACAAATATGATTAATTAGTAAAATTTATGTGTAACAATGTTTTACTACTCTCGTATATCCATTTCAACTTCGAGGTAAGTTGTTCTACACTCAAACTCTGTGTTTATTTTAACTAAGCATATGACACAGAATAAAAATGTTAAACCTTATTTTGACAATCGTAATTTTCTATTGTTTGCAAGGTCTAGCTATATTAGCTAATATAATATTTATGTCTGATACCAAACATAAACTCCTAATACGTTACGCAGTCTTTTTTTGGCGAACTTGTATTTCTCTTTAGGTGAATAACAAATATTTAAGAATTCAAATAATAGTTAACAAATTATTTCACACTGTTTAAATTGACCCGCGACCCCTGCCACTTTTACTGATTAACCTGCTGTTTACAATTCAGACTACAATCAAATTAAGCACATAAAATACTTCTGTGAATTATACAGAGTTCTGGAAACACAATGAAAGACTAGGAACCGCCACCGTAGTGTATCGTTAGTTATCGGGAGCGGCTTGCCTCCTGAGAATTTAGCCTGATATCCGCAATCTCTTTCTTTGCAGCAGGAGTGGTTTACGGATTCACAGTCTGATAGATACCAACGCAATATGTACACTCTTAAGTGTAATATACGTGTAATGTGTATATGTAGGGGTTGTTCTTGTATGGCATTACATTCTCGTATACTCAATCACTCGGGATCTACGGTAACGGTATTATATATAATAAAATTTTCCGAAAATAAAATTTCCTGCAGCCACAATAACTTTCGTTTTGTAACAAATCTTCAAAATTTTTTATTCCTTTGCAAATAAGTAACCTAAAATTGTATTCCCGTATTATTAGCAGCGAACATTCCTATAATTTAAACATCAATATTACATTCTTATTTGATAATAGGTTGTTGTAAAATTTTTTACTTTTTAATACATCTTGTAGTACCAGTGTCTAATAATGGTTTCATTTCACATTTTTACCCATTATGGCTTCAATTGTAGGCATTTTGTAACAAAATATTATATTTCAATGTTAAAATTGTTGTATTCTATAAATTTTTAGATGAATCCAAATTTTTTAAGATACCCTTGTTATACGTTTATGTAAAAATAACTGTTTTAATTTGTTCTAAATCCATGATTTACTTATACAAAATTATTATTTTTTAGAGTACATTGGGTTTGTGTGGGTGTTTTCGAATGTCCTCTCTTCTACCTTTCCTAGCTTTTTTAAAACGTCTACCCAAGGCTATTAACAGTTAAACAACGTAACTTTCAGCTCTGGACAGTAACCTTTCCTTAGTTTTCATCAAAATGCGGGTTTTAAGAAACCATTGTTGCTCACACACATTTTAACATTAAATCACACCTCTTTAGTTGACATTATTACCTTATTTTGACTAGTTTATACATTTATTTTAATTAGAGGTAACCATGTGTTAGTTTAAAAAACATTTTTACTATTTCTATCTGCAGGACTCCTCTCTTATGCAAGTTACCAAGTTCAGTTAGCTAATATTATAAAATAATACTTGGCTGGAATCTAATGATTATTCCTTAAAAATATTCCTAACACTGTGCCCTATCATAATTTTGTTTGCCTAAATACTAGATCTAGTTTAATTCTTTCATTTATACGGCTGCAGTGATAAAGGGAATATGACTATTTACCTGTGTAGACAGTTGTCATTAAGTTTTCAAATATATTTATATAGCTCAGTGATTGCCAGACCATTTAAGACAGAGTGATTTTTGGTAAATAGAGGTCCATAGGGTTGCTTAACTTTAATTGCACATATACAAACTAGACATCAGCTTTGACTTATGACATTATTGTTTGCATTATATACAGGTATTAAGGTAAAATTTAGGGGGATACTGGGGTGCAGTTGTGGTTTTGGTATGTTCAATTGGAAATAGGGGGCCCTAATTTGCTTTTCCCTCTTGGGCAACCTATTCTGGATCTTATTAAAATTCTTCCTAAGACAGCCTCATCCTGTTTCAACTAATATTTTAAAATTAAGCGTATAACACTTTAAGCCTGTTCTAAGTTCCCACTATATATTAAAACAAAAGAGAATAAACGGTTACGGGGTTAAGGATTGTTAAGGAAATATGTGATCTGTATAAACTCCTAATAAAACTTCGGTTTTTGTAAATTATTTTGGTACTCTGTACGGCTTGCACATTTGTTTACGGGTTCGTGATTGTTCTTCCGACATTATGCGAATAGCAAGAGTCCTAGAGTTCTTTATTTTTGGAGTTCTGAAAAGTCATACTAATCAAGACTGAGTCATAGTACTTTACGACGATACGTGATCAGTATTAAAAAATCCAGAGTTTGTTTATCTAGAAAATTTTTACTCGTAATACTCAGCTGAGATTGTAAAATACACTCATGAAATTAAAAATTATAACTATTAATCATAATTGTTAGGGTTTTAGTTTTATGCCAGACTGTAGTAATTTAAATGATATTGACCAATGATTTTTTGGCATTAACATTTTATGTGAGGAGTATGAGCAAGTAATTTATGAACAGGGTTTTCTTCGACCTGGTGTGGGAATTTTCTAAAGCAATTGGATTGCTATTGATGTGACAGTAGACTTTTATTTGTAGTTGTTTTTTTCTTTGTAGTAAATAATTGTCAGGATTGTAGGTAGAAGGTCAATTAATGGAACAATTATCTCTTATCAATAAATTCTACAATGGTACGTAGCTATTAAGTGATTCCACTAAGGTTACTAACGGATATAAGATAATTCATCCATTTCTGGCCAAAAATATTTCACGTTTTTTAACTGAAACTGTTGGACCGAACCCGACTGTCGTTTTTAATATTGTACAGTTTGTGGTTAGAAACTTAAAATTATTAGCTATCATGAAAGTGATTTGAAAATATCTTCCAGTAAC
>NW_025783602.1:0-41231 GCF_021130785.1 Homalodisca vitripennis
TTTCTGTTTGTCTATCTGACCGCAATATATATCTAGAATGAACTGAGCCATATCCAGATCATGCTAAACCTCTATGCAGAGTTTGATGATAACCTTTCGATAAGATACGCTATGCAGTTTCTGTTTGTCTATCTGACCGCAAAGATATATGTAGATAATGAACTGAGCCATATCAAGATCATGCTAATCTCCATGCAGAGTTTGATGATAACATTTCGATAAGATACGCTATGCAGTTTCTGTTTGTCTATCTGACCGCAAGATATACCTAGAATGAACTGAGCTATATCCAGATCTTGCTAATCTCCATCAAGAAAGTTATTTATAATAAACATTTACAATCTTAGGTCCCAACAAATTACAGATAATTTATCGTTGGGTTCCCATCTTTACTATTACACAACATCCTAATATAAATGTGTTCTAATCACAAAAAGAAAACCGATTGAAACGCGCTTTTGGCGTCGGTGCTTTCAGCCATTAACCAATGGAATGCACAACCAGACTAGAGATAAAGTAATAGCGTAAACATAGTGCCTGGATTAAATACCATTTTATAATATACATGATCGACATATTCTATATTCACGACCATCTACTACTAATTCCATTGAAATGTATTACAATATTAATGGTCAACAATAGTTCAATATAATGTATCACCTGCAAACAAACACAACACACACGCACGCACAACATTCATACGCACATACACACGGACGCACGCACGCACGCACACTCACACACACACACACACACACACACACACACACACACACACACAACACACACACACACACACACAACACACACACACACACACACACTTTATTCTGTAAGAATATAAATCCAATTTTAATGTATAAGATAGAACACCATTCACAGGTACAATTATATGAAAGGTTATACAATATAATCTATTTTCCTAAGCCTAAACGTTTCACTAGTCTACTCATCACTTTCCATTTCAAGTAGCCAGTCCAAGTATGTAAGGTTTTTTAGCAACGTAAAAATTTTTAAATTTTTAGCAGTTTTCTATAGGTATTTGATTAAATATTTTTGGAATAATGTAACCCAGCGAATTTTTCCCGTATGTATTACAAAATCTCGGCAGTTTATATTTATCTAATTTCCTAAATGCATAGCACGTTTTTGTGTTTTCTGTTTTAAACGAATCAGATAAGTAGTATTTTTGAATGATTTTTAATTTTAAAAGTTGTTTGGCATTTAAGGTATTTGTATCTGTATAGTTAAAGGGCTATCAGGAATTTGGAAATTGCGCTGCAATTGTGGCAACGCCCACCATTTGATATAGTGTTCTTCTTTGCAAGGTATCCACCCGTTTTATGATGGACTTTAGAGGCTGTACCCCATACCGCATCAAGGATTCAAACATCGACTTATAAATTAGCTTGATTTGCTGAACCGGGAAGGGTACTTCTTAAGCAGTAGAGTTTCGCAGATACAGCATTTTAATCTTTTTATCAATCTGTTTATATGCAATTCCCATTTCAATTTGTGGTCTATAGTGATGCCCTAATAATTTGTTTCCGTAGCCACTTTTAAAACTTTGACACAAACAACTGTTTTCATTATGGGTTATATAAGCAAACACAGTCATGGCTTTTAACTATTGGAGGTCGATCAGGAATATTATGAGAGGAATGAAAGTTTATTACGAGGGTTTTTTTTAGAATTTATAATTAGTTTTCTGTCGTGAGCCCATCTAAGCATTACATTATAATCAGAAGAAATGAGGGATTCTGCCAGATAGAAGTCCTTGTGAGCCACCACGAGTGCTGTGTCATCAGCGTACATAAACAAATGTCCATGAAAATTTTGTTTTTGAAAGACTATTAACATATATATTAAACAGAATTGGGGCCAGAACACTACCTTGTGGGACTCCTTGGTGTTAGCTACTCCTGTATGAACTATATTCATTGGAAATTTTAACAGAAAAATGGTCTATTTTTCCAGGTAACTTGCGAACCACTTTAAGATGTAGGATTCAATTCCGATATGTTTTAATTCATCCAGAAATATGGCATGGTCAAGTGTATCGAATGCTTTTGAGTAATCGACAAAAATGGCTAAAACCTGCTTTCTGGAATTTAAATGATAATTTATTAAAATTTGTTAAAATCAAGCAACAAAAGTCTCTGTCCCTTTATTTTTTCTGAAACCATGCTGGTTTTCACAAATTATTTTATTTTCTTCCAAATATTTATTTAGATAGTGTGCAACATAATTTCTCGAATATTTTATCCATGACCGATAAAATAGCAACAGGCCGGTAATTTGAGGTTAAGTTTTTTCTGGATCCTGACTTAAAAACTTGGTCTTATAATAGCAACTTTAAGATTGTCTGGGAAGATTCCTGATTTAAGTGACAATCTTATAAGGCTGCATATTACATCACAAATCTTTTCCTGCGCCATTTGAATGTCCTTTACTCTTATTCCGTCAATTCCTGGGGATTTTTTATTGCTTTAGTGACTGGATAATTTTACGTATAAATAAATTATTTGGCTTAGGTATGTAAAAGTTTTGAGTAGGTCTAAAAGAGCCAGTTGAATGTTGTTAGCTTTGCTGGGCAAACATGATTGAGATCCTTAAACACTGTTTTCAAAAAAATCCGCAAATTCGTTTTTGTATGGGTATCCGGGGTGACAACGTTCAAAAAAGCTCGTGAATATGTGTATCGTCTAGTTTTTCACGGGTTTTATTTTCCAAGCATAAGCATTTATAACAATTCCATTGCTTTTTTCATATCATTTCGGACGTTATAAAATTCGCTATAAACGTAATCTCTTTTTGTTGTAAAAATCAATCTATTTTATTTTATTTCGAAATTTTACGTAGTCACAACGATATTTTAAAATTGCTTGGAGAATGCTTCCATTTTTTAAAACATCCTATCTCGTTCCTTTATTTTCTTAAAAAGGAAGTCAGTCATCCAAGGTTTTTTTTAACTCTGAAGCGAGATGTTTCTGTAGACTTTGTTGTTATTACTATTTTTTTTACTCCTTTCATAGACATTTTAAAAAATTTTTAACACCTTTTCGTAATATGAATTTGGATTATTATCTGTATGTACAGTTGGCCAGGTCACCTGAGTCAAAAGCCTATGAACAGAAATATTACTTAGAATAGTTTTGCTTCGAAACATCATGACCTCCAGAAACCTTGGTCGTTTAATCATAGCGCATGCTATAAGATAGTGGTCAAGCTGGTTTATAGGTAATAACTGCTGGAAATATCCTCCAAGGATCGGATCTAATGTAAATTATGGTCGATGCACGAATGAAACTAAAACGTTATTTCGAATTTCTTCTCTTGTATTAATATCGATGCAATTCACGAGCCCATAAGAGGTTTAAAATCGAATTCATATTGAACTATACGAGATGATGCAGCATGATTTAAATTAAGATTAATGTCACCGACTAATACAAGTCTCTTCTTCCTATTACATTGACTCAGCAACACATCTAGCTCATCCAAAAACGACTTTTTCATTGGTGATTGGTGGTCTGTAAATGTGTAAAATCTGTAAGCATTGGTTTTTAAAAATGTTTACATTAAAACGCCATGAACTCACATTCAGTTATTCTGACATCAGACAAAATCGGAGAAACAGACAATTTTTTATGAATATTACACCGCCAGGCCCCCTCCCCTTCTTGACTCTCTGCATCTAAACCAACAGTTTATAATCTGGTATTTGGAAGATATCAGTTAGCGATGAATCTATATCTATTTCTGATATTAATAACACATCAAAGTTACACCCACCTAAGAAAAACCCTTAGGTCGTCAAAATGCTTCCGAAATAGACCGCAACATTTATGTGTTAATATTAGTGGGGAATCAATGAGCGCTTCGTTAGTTGATAAGAAAGAATCAATATCAGGGTAATAAACGGCATTTATCTATGTTTTACATCGGAGAGTTTCTTCGTCGGTAAGTATGTGGAGTCTGTCTGTCATGTAATTTAGTTATCTACCGACCTTCGACGTTGAATCGTGTCTCTGACCCTGTCTCTGGTGCCTGTAAGTGAAACATACATATACGTACTCACTTGAACCCTGGCAATCTTTCCTATTACACACATAATTTACATAATTACTCCATGAAGAGTTTGATAATAACATTTCGATAAGATACGCTATGCAGTTTCTGTTTGTTATCTGACCGCAAGATATATGTAAAATGAACTAAGCCATATCAAGATCATGCTAATCTCCATGCAGAGTTTGATGATAACATTTCGATAAGATACGCTATGCAGTTTCTCTTTGTCTATCTGACCGCAAGAATATATCTAGAATGAAACTGAGCCATATCCAGATCATGCTAATCTCTATGCAGAGTTTGATGATAACCTTTCGATAAGATACGCTTTGCATTTTCTGTTTGTATACCTGACCGCAGGGTATATATAGAATGGAACTAAGGCCATATCAAGATCATGCTAATCTCCATGCAGAGTTTTGATGATAAAATTTCGATAAGATAACGCTATGCAGTTTCTGTTTGTCTATCTGACCGCAAGACATATGTAGAATGAACTGAGTCATATCTAGATCATGCTAATCTTCCATGCAGAGTTTGATGATAACCTTTCGATAAGATTACGCTATGCAGTTTCTGTTTTGTTATCTGACCGCAATATATATCTAGAATGAACTGAGCCATATCCAGATCATGCTAATCTCTATGCAGAGTTTGATGATAACATTTCGATAAGATACGCTATGCAGTTTCTCTTTGTCTATCTGACCGCAAGATATATTCTAGAATGAACTGAGCCATATCCAGATCATGCTAATCTCTATGCAGAGTTTGATGATAACCTTTCGATAAGATACGCTTTGCATTTTCTGTTTGTTATCTGACCGCAGGTATATATAGAATGAACTAAGCCATATCAAGATCATGCTAATCTCCATGCAGAGTTTGATGATAAAATTTCGATAAGATACGCTATGCAGTTTCTGTTTGTCTATCTGACCGCAAGACATATGTAGAATGAACTGAGTCATATCTAGATCATGCTAATCTCCATGCAGAGTTTGATGATAACCCTTTCGATAAGATACGCTATGCAGTTTCTGTTTGTTATCTGACCGCAATATATATCTAGAATGAACTGAGCCATATCCAGATCATGCTAAACTCTATGCAGAGTTCGATGATAACCTTTCGATAAGATACGCTATGCAGTTTCTGTTTGTCCATATCTGACCGCAAGATATATGTAGAATGAACTGAGCCATATCAAGATCATGCTAATCTGCAAGCAGAGTTTGATTATAACCTTTCGATAAGATACGCTATGCAGTTTCTGTTTGTCTATCTGACCGCAAGATATATCTAGAATGAAACTTTGACATATCAAGATCATGCTAACCTCCATGCAGAGATTGATGATAACCTTTCGATAAGATACGTTTATGCAGTTTCTGTTTGTCTATCTGACCGGAAAAAATACGTATATCTAGAATGAGCTGGGCCATATCAAGATCAGGCTAATCTCCATGTAGAGTTTGATGATAACATTTCGATTAGATACGCTATACAGTTTCTGTTTGTTATCTGACTGCAAGATATATGTAGAATGAACTTAGCCATAATCTAGATCATGCTAATCTCCATGAAGAGTTTGTTTGATAACATTTCGATTAGATACGCTATACAGTTTCTGTTTGTTATCTGACTGCAAGATATATGTAGAATGAACTTAGCCATATCTAGATCATGCTAATCTCCATGCAGAGTTTGTTGATAACATTTCGATTAGATACGCTATACAGTTTCTGTTTGTTATCTGACTGCAAGATATATGTAGAATGAACTGAGCCATATCTAGATCATGCTAATCCTCCATGCAGAGTTTGATGATAACATTTCGATTAGATACGCTATACAGTTTCTGTTTCTTATCTGACCGCAAGATATATGTAGAATGAACTGAGCCAAGATCATGCTAATCTCCATGCAGAGTTTTGATGATAACATTTCGATTAGACACGCTATGCAGTTTCTGTTTCTTATCTGACCGCAAGATATATGTAGAATGAACCGAGCCATATCAAGATCATGATAATCTCCATTCAGAGTTTGATGATAACATTTCGATTAGATACGCTATGCAGTTTCTGTTTGTTATCTGACCGCAAGGTATATCTAGAATGAGCTGAGCCATATCAAGATCATGCTAATCTCCATGCAGAGTTTGATGATAACATTTCGATTAGACACGCTATGCAGTTTCTGGTTCTTATCTGACCGCAAGATATATGTAGAATGAAACCGAGCCATATCAAGATCATGATAATCTCCATTCAGAGTTTGATGATAACATTTCGATTAGACACGCTATGCAGTTTCTGTTTCTTATCTGACCGCAAGATATATGTAGAATGAACCGAGCCATATCAAGATCATGATAATCTCCATTCAGAGTTTGATGATAACATTTCGATTAGATACGCTATACAGTTTTCTGTTTCTTATCTGACCGCAAGATATATGTAGAATGAACTGAGCCATATCAAGATCATGATAATCTCCATTCAGAGTTTGATGATAACATTTCGATTAGATACGCTATACAGTTTCTGTTTCTTATCTGACCGCAAGATATATGTAGAATGAAACCGAGCCATATCAAGATCATGATAATCTCCATTCAGAGTTTGATGATAAACATTTCGATTAGACACGCTATGCAGTTTCTGTTTCTTATCTGACCGCAAGATATATGTAGAATGAAACTGAGCCATATCAAGATCATGATAATCTCCATGCAGAGTTTGATGATAACATTTCGATTAGATACGCTATGCAGTTTCTGTTTTTTATCTGACCGCAAGATATATGTAGAAATGAACTGAGCTATAGACTTAGTTTTGGCAATTAGCTTCAATTAAAAATAGGCAACATCCAGTTCGAACATGGTGAAATTCACTCCATGGGACTTGGCTGACCATTAGCGAACATTTTTACATTGGTCTCAAGGTCAGGTTTTTTTTAAAAATATTTCTTTTCTGTATAATAATTTGTCTGTGTGTCTGTGCGCGATAATTTTCAAGAATGAAAAAGCTATAAACTTTAGAATTTGTTAATGCTAACTCAGCAAAACCTTTTATGCGAACATATGATGAAACGTACACCTAGCTTGTTATAATTTGCCGTTAAATTTGTAGTTCGTCTCATAGAAGGTTCAAGCTAATTATTTGTGTTGGGTCAGATTATCTTGGCTGCTTTGGCGAAAAGTTTCATTTAGACAAAGATGTAAATATGTTTAGATACGAAAAATGCTACAGCTGCATTGAGTGTGTAAGGTTAATTAATAATAAATCCAGATACTTAAAAATGGGGACACGTATTGAGTTAAGTAGATACTGGATTTAATCGCTATTACATATTTCACCTTAATTTTAAAATACGTTCCAGTTTGCGTTGTTGTAAATTTTGGTAAATAGATAGTGCATCCACAAAATTCAAACTTGATGCTCTCCACCAAAAAGGATTGATTACCTCAAACGTGTTCCTCCACGGTTGACACATCATCAACGAAATGGAACATCGTCCTCACATCCAGTTAAGTTCAAATCCATTCTTTTTTTATAGATCTATTTACTTTTATTGTAAGAAGTATTTTAAATTTCATAGTTTCTTTATGATAATATTTCTAGAAAATAAAAACACTTTTGATTATTCCACGCGAAATAAACAGATATTTAGGGTAAAAAATTAAAAGTGCTTTGTAATCAGTACCGAAAATACGCCTGAAATTAAACATGTTTTCATTAGGTGTGTAAATAAGGTGTAGCTGAAAGGTGTGACATTTTTAACCCTTTTTTCCTAATTTCTGATTTGACGAAATATTTTTTTTTAATAACGTGTTACTTTATAATTAGTTTTAAAATATAAAAATATTAAAAACATGTTATGCCTTTAGTAATTTTTAATGTAAGGTAAACTGTTATATGATCTGAACAATCTTCAGTTGTTTTAGTTTTGGCCCTGATTATGGAAAATCCAAAATTATGCTTCATATTCCAACTTCTCCTTAAAAAGTAATAAAATTAATTTTACAAGTTTAAAAAAACGGTACTTAAAGGCTGAGACTAAAATGTTATTTTAAATTAAATATAATATTATAAGCAAAAGCATATTGCACCATCTTAAATCTTGTCTTTATTTATGTGGGAACATATAACTAATTTCAGAGAATTAAACTACTCATACATATAATCTTCCAATGTTCAAAATACATTTAAGTACTTCTTCTTCTATCAAATCGTTAAAAAATCTCAGAAGGAAATGTTTTCTCAAAATCTGTACATTTAAAAAAAGGTTTGTTCAGGATCAACATACGGAGCTTGCATATTGCTATCATATCTGATGGAGAGGATTGAGTTAATACATTCAATGGATTAAAAAAACCAGGCATGATGATGGAGCTCACCACAATTTTAAAACAAAGTTGTTACAATGAACTAACGTAAGTAGTATACTTTGGCCGTTGCTGGGACAGAGCACCCGAGACCGGTTCTGGGACAAACCGTGTGAGACCGAATCTGGGACAGAATTTTTTAGAGAGCGACTAAGAGTGTGAGTACGGGTAGTCAGAACCGCGCCGCGCGAATCACCACGCATGTCATCGCTGTCCCGCCACCGCAATTTTTTAGAGAGCGACTAAGAGTGTGAGTACGGGTGGTCAGAACCGCGCCGCGCGAATCACCACGCATGTCATCGCTGTCCCGCCACCACCGGACACCACGCGTGTGTGTTTTATTTACCACAATTGTGAGTATGTATGTGTTTGTGATTTACTGATCAGATCTAAATTAGACGATGTTTGTTTTACATGGTTGTTCTGGAGCAGTTGGTTGTTTTGATCTACAAGAGTGATTGTGATCTGTTGAATCTTTCGTAAACCGCTCCGAAGAGGTATGTAGTGTTTTTTCTTGAGGTGATTGAGATATTTTGTAGCCGTGTGGTACATTAGGGGAAAAGGAGTAGAGGATTGCTGTCTCTAAATGTTTGTGAGAGTGAACATCATGATTGACAAGACTGTTGTTTGACAATATTGCAGTGTATCTCGATGACATCAAACGGCTCTGAGATTCGGTGGATTTCGATGCAATTACATTTTCATTTGAGTTGAAGTAAGTTGATTCTTTTTGTAAGTTTGTTGCATCAGATTTTTCAAAACCTAAGAGATCACTAACGGTTTTATCCAAGTAGAATTTAATTGGAGAATTAATTGATATTTTGTCACCGTCTTTAAAGATCTTGAAATCATCAGAATTTATACTAAGATTCAACGATTTTATGCAATCTCTGAAACTCTTTTCAAGTTTTTCAATGGTCCAGTAACCGCATTGAAGTATCAGTGGTTTCGGAATGAAATGTATTCCCAAGTCCCAAAAATAGACTTTTTGCATGTTGCAACAAGTTGTATATGTTGTTCTCAGAGTAAAATCCAACAAGAGCCATATAATACTCTTCGTTTGGATCCAAGTGGATGGGGTGTTCTAGATGGAGAGGTCAGTACAGACTCAGTTCCAGTTAGTTTGAGTAATGGCATGGTTGCAGTTTTTTATATACTTATAATTCTATACAAGTTTTAGATGAAGTTGCTACCATCATGGAAGTCTTCAAAACCTCTTTCCATATATTTTTTATTTCGTTGTTGAATTTTTTCTGCATGATGTATATCTTGCCTTCTAATTCACTCAATTGAACTTTGACAACCACATCATATGGCTCCACTGCTTTGCTCACTTGACCAATTCTCTGGTGGTTTTTTCAGTAGGAAGCTGCCCCATATCTTTTCACCATTTACGGTACTAGTGGGGACAATCTCGATCGCATTTATATTTTTTTCCGATTTTACCAAATGCGATTCCAATAATTTCTTGACTTCGAATAAATCTTGTGAGACTTTTGATACATCACTTGCAAGCTCAATTATCTCGTTAGGAGAAGGGTCTGAATTGGGTTGAGTTGGTATTTGATCCAATTTCAATTTCGTCTCCAAATCTGTTTGAAAATAAAACCACGGTTTCCATGCATTTTTATTGTTTCTTATACTACGAAGAATATGTTCCCAGTCCTCACCAGCTGAATCTCGTCGTAGAACCTCCAGGCACAGATGTCCACAGATAGGAGGATCGTTCAAACCCCTGAATACGCTCTGAGTTATAAACCAACCCTTTTGGCCCCAAATACCTGACTACTTCTATTGGAGGATTGACATCACCATATGAATCAAAATAGAATTTCTTTTCACCACGTTTCACATAACACGTCCAGTGAGTACCACCAGATGAAAGGTCACCAAGATTTACTATACCACGTTCGATATTTGTAGGTTTGTCTGGAAGTAACTGTCGCATGAAAACACCTCTAAACTCATTAATGTTTAATATACCTGCTAATTTTTCTATTTCACCAAGAGACAGCGGGAAGATCTCTTTTTTTTATTCACAGACAACAATGCATCAAGCTTCCGACCAATACGACGTTTCAACCCTCTACCCGTAGGGTCTTTTTCAATAATGGTGTCCAACTCCTCATCGACTAAACTCTTTAACCAAGGTATAAATTTTTCTCTCAGTAAAGGAGCCAACTTTCTTCTTATTAATGGAGAGATGAAGCGTTTACCTCCAGGAACTGACGAATCCACAATTTCCATAATTTCCTTCAAAAACCCTCCTTGTTTATTAGATACGAGTTGGTTGTAACTTAGAAGCAATTGTAAACCTTTTTTGTTCTTAACAGCTCTAGAAACGGCTTTGTGGTTGCTCTCCAGAAAGAAGTATACGATCACTTCCGTGAGACAGCTGTTCATTAGATAATCTGATTACTGTAGGTTTCCCGTCTTTTGTACGCTGTACGAAGCTTACGTTTTTGAGCTTCGGATAGCCGAACTGTATAATTATGCTGACTTTCCATTCTATACGCTTTCTTATATACAAAACACTGACATGAAAAACAATAATTGCCGCCTACTAATGAAAAAAAAAAAAAACATTTTTATTTTACTTTTTTTTTTTGTTTTTTGTTGTTTTTTTTATTTGTTTTTACAGGAATTTGATTATGTTTCGAGTAATGTCATATGAGAAATGTGCCTCAGATACAACAACAACATATGCTGTGGTGCCGCTACTCCCCTGTGGAGATGCAATAGCTTTTACAAAATCTAATTCAATCTGAATGTCACTTCGAGATCTGTCTGTTGTTGGTTGATGTAGATGTGTGTCAATTACAACCAAAGGTGAGTTATCAATAAATTCTTTCAGGTTTACTAACACGTTATTGTCTCCGAAGTTTATTTTTCGGAACCCTAGGTACTGATCGTACATGATCCTGTATATACCATTAGTAATATCAAAATTCTGCAATTCCTGAGGGTACCTTTCTCCATTAATTTTTCACAGACACATTTTTGATGTTGCAGCTGTCAAATCTACTGGGATCTTTTGCCTGGGTGTTTGTTTCTGTTTGTCTGAAGTGCGATTATAACAAATCTAGGATTGTACACATTTCTGTAAACACTTGTAATATCGAAGCTGAATGATGAACCGAACACCCCTCTTTTGTCGATGCATTGCCATTGAAAGAAGTTGTAGACTAAAAGCATCCTTGTCACTCAGATGTTTTCAAACCATCAATTAACTGAATTTTGGAAGTGCTGGTATAATCGACTATGGGGACTCGTAACACAAACGACTCTATCACACAATTTTCCCATCGCCAGGATCCGTTTGCTGTGGACCCTGCCCCTTTCCAGTGAAACAACGCATCATTATCTTCATTCCTAGTAAATGTGATTTCAAAACCTCCCTTGTACATCGGGTAACGTAGGTGGTCAAAGAACCCTAATCCTAAATGCCCAAGTGTGCCGAGTGCTTCAAACTTCCCACCTCCTGTAAACGATGATGAGAAACCACTACTTGAGAGTGTTTGTTTTTCAGTGTTACTGTAACTAACAATCCCCTTTATAGTGCTGGTTATGCCGGGGAGTTCTACTGTGTCGATCAATGTATTGTGTTTCCTCAGCTCTATTCTTGAAAACAAGAAGGCCGCGAAGTTGTCTACCAGTTTGACGGTAGAGTTAGTTTGATAATCAGATCCATCAGATTTTTGCACATACTTTCCTTGAATGTGGTACATTATGCGTGAATCATAAAATGCGTCTCCATGATCCAGTTTGAATGTTGTATTGTTGTTGGGTGCATTGAAGTTGAGCTCTGAAACTGGCATTGCAGTTCTATACTCACTTCTTGCTATACCGCTCGAAAATTCAATATACAGTTTCTCCATCACTGGTTTTACCACTGATCACTGTTCTATTATATCCTCTCTTATATATAGGGTAAAAAATATTTGCTTTCATTGCTTTATATATATCTGATGGGTAGATACATCCTGAAGTTCCTAACCCCATACCGAGTTTACGTTTCAACCACATTCCTCCTGTTGTTGCTAGACCGACCATACGCTCATTCAAGTCAGCATCATCTGAGGTAACCCTCTCCCAAGCTTTCTTTTGTAATATTTTGTCCGCCTCCCACCTGTCTTCTGTGTTTTTATGATCCCTATACCATTATATCATGCTTCTTACAAGCTTCATCGAGGGGATTAATTCCCTTATCTCCCCTAACAAGTCTCTTGTCAAGCTGGGTGCCGGGCCCACAGTAGTTGTACGTATCAAGATTCCAGTTCTTGGGCGCATGTAACTCGAATGGTAACTTGTTAATGATGTCGTTCAAAAGCCCTTTACCTTCTATAACATGTTCAGGCAAAACAGACAAACATCTGACTAGGTACTTCAACCCTTTAGGTGTAGCAATTAGGTCTTCCATTTCATCGTGAAGGAAATCAACTACAGACAGTTTTTCATTATGAAAGTTGTTGTTTCCAGCTTCTTCCTGAGCTTGAATGTAGTGTAACCTGTCAATGAGGTCTTTGAAGTTCTTTATGTACTTATATTCGACCGGACTTTCATTGTAAACCTTTAACCCTGAACCAATTGTTGCCACTTTTCCATTCACCAACTCATCCCAAATAGGTTTTATCATATGTTTCCACTTTAGTCCTTGACTTGATTTGGGACGATTACTTTTGGGATTGTTTCTTTGGAAAAGCGAGTTTGTCCTCACCAATATGTCCTTGTAAGAGTTCCAGTCTTCATCGGTGTACAGATCCTTCTCTACTATATTGTTTTTCGTCAACAATCTCCAAAGACCCTCAGTCCCTTTGTATTTCTTTTGAGAGCTGACTAATATAATGTCATCATAATCAAATGTAATCGGTTCGGAACCGATCATCGGCTGCTCTAGATTTTCATCGTACCAAATACCAAAACTGTTTGTCGTTGGATTTTGGAAGGTATCGGGCTCCTAGAGAACCAAGTGTTACTACTTTAGAATCCATCAACTGTTTCATCGATTGCTCTTGAGGTTTGTACTTCTGGCTCATCATCGTAATCTACATCCTCAAAACGTTCGACGATCTGATGCTTGAGGTTGAAATCTTACCAACTGTTTTCATACGGTTTTGACTACGTATATTTTTGTGTTTCCAATTCTCTATGTTTGTTGTTCCCTAATGGCTCTGGTGATTGGTTCGTACTTTTTCTCATTTTCACGAACATCTTCTAACTCTTTAAAAATGAGTCTGAGCAAACTCACTTTGTAATTTCCGGTTTAACTCATCCAACTTTCGAGCTTTAGAAACAGTGAGCGGTCGATCATGTGTTATTGATATGTTACGATTGGTAGACGTCTCATTAGCATTTGATGATATAGTATTTTTGTTTGAGAAGTTTTTTTAATTCATCCTGTTCAGCACGTTTTGAACTTTGCAAGCCAAGACAGTCTGAATTTTTTCAAGTCGCCTTGCTTCTTTTGCATCTAGTTTATTCGCCATGTTGTATACTTATAGTAATAGATACAGCGTTAATTCTTCAAATCTTTCAAGTCACGTTTACACTAGAACGTCAAATTACGTTTATACTTAAACGTCAAATTACGTTTATGAACGTTAAATTACGTTTATAACTTAAACGTCAAATTACGATTATGAACGTTAAATTACGTTTATACTTAAACGTCAAAATTACGTTTATGAACGTTAAATAACGTTTATACTTAAACGTTAAATTACGTTTATGAACGTCAAATTACGTTTATGAACGTCAAATTACGTTTATACTTAAACGTCAAATTACGTTTATGAACGTTAAATAACGTTTATGAACGTTAAATTACGTTTATGAACGTTAAATTTACGTTTATACTTAAACGTCAAATTACGTTTATGAACGTTAAATTACGTTTATACTTAAACGTCAAATTACGTTTATGAACGTTAAATAACGTTTTATGAACGTTAAATTACGTTTTATACTTAAACGTCAAATTACGTTTATGAACGTTAAATAACGTTTATGAACGTTAAATTACGTTTATACTTAAACGTTAAATTACGTTTATACTTAAACGTCAAATTACGTTTTATGAACGTTAAATTACGTTTATACTTAAACGTCAAAATTACGTTTATACTTGAACGTCAAATTACGTTTATACTTAAACATCAAATTACGTTTATACTGGTACGTTTGTACAGCGAAGTATTATTCAACACTTAGTTTCCTTTTTAAATTGCACATGTATTTCCCTTTTTTTGTGGTTTTAGCTGTTGTATTAATAGATATGAACCCATGAGGTGTTTTCCAGCACTCAAAACAGAGAGCCTCAAATTGGTTGAAAGTCATGTCAGAACCTACAAAGTCCTGGAACACTCTCTCTTTGTATAGTACTTGTTCATTGTAAACAGACACAACAGATTAACATTGTTTCGTATGACCTGCATATCAACTCGACCATAGCTCTGACTCAGGTAGACACAAGAAATCCCTTTATGACGTCCTCCTCTAATGAAATAGTCTTTGATTTTAGTTTGCTCTTCTAGGAGGCAGTCATCAAACACCACAAGTGAGTTTGGTTTGCAGTCATCGATAGAAATGAGATCTTCACAGGACGAATAGAAAAACGCTATTTGTCTTCTAAGGTTTTTTTCTAATCTACTGTATTGTTCACGCAGATCTACATATGCAGGTTGTTTCTATTGAAACGACTGAACACGTATAGATTCTTGAACGGAACTCCATCTTTGTTGTAAATGAAATTCAATAAACAAGTTCGTTTTACCACTCCCAGACGGTCCTACAATAAGACACCGTAACGGTCTAGGTAAAAATTGGTCTTCGAATTTATCTTTGCAATACACTTGAATTTCCATAGTATGTTCTCTTACATACATTTACAATTTAACAGTTTTCGCATATTCTATAATGACCCCCATGCTAGGGTTCGGATATTGTCTTCGAGTACGAAACGCTTTGTCGTCCTTTGATGAAAGTACCACACTTTATGGTGTTCTACGCTGTAGAGATTGTGTGCTTGACTCCGAATTGTATTCATCGTTTTGTAGTGCTCGATGTTACTAAACAAACAGTCTTTATAGTTGCTAAAGGTAATTTCATTTTCAACTACAGCTTTTTTCACGCCCTTAGACCTCTTTATGAAATGGTTGTCTTCTATATTGCTCGCATACATCTTGGATCGTAGTCCTACAAACTCTCGCATGATTCGACCATTAAGTTCATCTTTCATTTTACCCAGAACTTTTTTGTTTACGTGGGGAAGCCCATATTGGTTGGGGTTGGGGTAGTCACTTGTATCAAATAATCCAATTAAATGTTTCATGTCTTCGTAGAAGTTTTTAGTTTTGATGTCATATATCAGGGAATCGGTATCGGTGTACACCATTTTTATATTAGACCCATACTTCTCTTTCATTACATTGTAGTGGAAATCATACATCAGTGTCTTTGATATGTCTAGAATACTCATACCTACATAAATAGGTTTATTTAAACAAAAGTTTTTTCTTACTAAAATGTACAGCAACTAGGTTTTCTGTGAAGATGGTTCGACTCTTAAAGTTTCGGTTTGCTAACCCATCTTTCCACTAATTTGGACTTAGTACCCAAACGAATGTCCACACGATTTCTCATATTTTCCATAGTTTTTTCCAAAAACTGAGTTGTTCATAAGTTTGAAAAAGTCTTTCTCAAAATCATTTTTCGCCTTTGTACGCTCCATGGTATTCAGATTAATGTACGGCTGCAACCAATTGCTTTGACTGAAACTAAGAACTCTATGAACATGTTTTAGTTTCATACCCAGACTCAAATAAAAGCTTTAAATTTTTGTAGTGTACGACATACTTTTCTTTGCTGTAGAGAGTTGTCAGAAGCTTTGCCATTTTCGATCCTGGTGGGACTCTACGTTCTGGAGCGAGAGGTAGATCAGAGTGTACGTCGTGTAGTTCTTCAGGATATTCCAAATCAACTTCTAATATGTAGCCTGTGGGTGAATCGTCACTAACTTTCATTACATCGATGTCTGTACTGCTCCACTGAAAGTTTGCATATGGTAGTTTTACAGACATTGCCCACACCATACAGGTTGTTTGCATCCAAGTACATGAGGTAATTGTTTGGTTTCGATTTGTCGTAGTAGTCTTTCATGTAGGGATTGTTTGCCTTCGCATATCGATGAGAACACTGTGAAATACCACCACGAATACCCTTTTCAACCATGGAGTACCATATATCGATATCAGTCAATAGAGACAGTTCGACTTTTGTAATTTTCAGCATTGCGTTCCAAGCCAACCCAGGTGCTGTGAAATACCATGCAGGATCTAATTTGTATGTATTGAGACATACATCCCTGAAGTTTTCCATAACATCTGCAAGCAGTAAGACATCGGTTTCGTTATATAGCATTGTATATTCTTTCATGTTCTGAATGTTAAAGGCGGTCCATACATCGCACGCATGTTTGTAATCTTCATTTGTTATGTGTTTGTTTATTCAGTCTATTGTAAAAATTCTTCTTGACTAGGTAGTGATGTTTCACTATATTTTTCTATACTGTCCATGTAGTCGTAAGGGTACACTCCTTTTCGTAGCAATAAATTGAGGTCCTTACCATTGTAATATGTTGAGATGTGTTTGAATTGAGATCTAGTCAGATTCTTTGCCAACCTATCGAGACTTTGTGACATGAACTTGAATGAATCGATGAATCGTAGTTTCAATTCCACCTTCCACACTGACCGTAAAGGAAATGTACCGCTCCTCGTTGTTGGGTATCAATGATATGCGATTTTGGAACTTACCAAACTCTTTAATGAATAGGTGAGTGTCGTAAACCTGCTAAATTATGAATGAAAACAGGAATGAACCTAGGTTTTTTGAAATTGATGTTACACTTGTTGTGAGCTGCTCCTCTAAACAAACCCGTCAAATGGTTATGGTCTCTAAACACGATCATCACCAAGATAATTTCCACAGATATGACATGTAGTAGTAGATTCAAACATTTCCTGTTTGCTCTTTTGTCATCAATTGCATGGGGACTATTGCTTCACTCTTGTAAAGTTCATTAATCCTTATCGACTCCTCAATCAATGATTTTACAAATACATGTGCAGCATCGTCTCCAAAGTATTTAATCGGTGGTTTGGAAAAGCCGTTCTCTGACACCCCATACATACAGAATGAAATGGCATTATGTTTCTGATATTTAATAGTGAACGATTGATGATTACCATTACAATCCACTTTACACGGTTGACATGTTGAAATAGGTGCTAGACAGCATTCAAAGTCTGCGTAATACACAAAGGACACTCTCATTGAGCAATTGAAATCTTTAAATCTAATTACAGTTCCTGGCTCTGGTAGTTCCAATTTCACAGCAATCGTGTGTGTTACAGTCTTCTCTATGCTTGATGAGTAAATCCTCTCTCGTAAAGTGTTGCAAACACCTATTGCATATCCACATCTTATGTCCATTTCGTGAGATCTGTGAACTAACCAAACGGGACATATCTTTGATCCAACAGTAGTGAGTGTTTGTTTTTTCTCTGATAAACAGTAGATTAACATGTTTTTCCATCTCGTTATTCAGTTATTCTCAGCGGGAATATATCGAACTTGTCATCATAAGCATAGACATTAACAGAAATTCCACTACGGTCTTTCAAACTTTGCTATATCATCAAGTTTCATGGGGCATTCGCAAGTTGCTAGTGCATGAAGCAGCTCTCGTTTGAAAGGTTCGTAATTGCTGATTCTTTCTGGATGAACCTTAACCGGGTGTAAAGCTGCCAGAATAGACCACATAAAACATTTCTGATCTTCGTTTTTTTACATTAATAACAGCCTTTTTGGATTGAATCTGTTTTGGTAGAACCACATAGCTGGATCCGTGAAAAGGAACGTATCGGTTGACTCTGATCTCCAAGTCTTTCACACTTTTTAGTGACCATTGAGAACCGTTTGCCTCAAACTCCTCCATCTCAACCAACATCTTAAGTTTTGCTGAGTTATAATAGTCAGACAGAGACGTTGTCGAGTAAAGAATTTCATTTTTCGTTTTAAAGTTCATGACTTGAGTCACCTCCACATCGTTTTATTATTTTCTTGAATTCAGCATGATAAACCATGTTTACCTTAAGATTTTTTTCTGTTACAGCTTCCTGAAGTTTTTCAACAACGAGTGGTTTGCATATCTCAAGAAACATTTTTGGATCTTTGATCCCACGTTTGTTCATAATCACATACGTTTTCAATCTTCCCGTGAATGCCGACTGGACTTCTGATATTTCATCAAGTATTGTCTGTGACTCCTCTGGAGTACGTACCGGAACCAGATGAGGTGTTGAAGGCGATTTCTGTTTCAGACAGAAAGCTGTCTCTCTTCCATGGTAGGGCTAATCGAATTCTCACTATTAATTGTACTAGTCGGTTGTCTCACTAATAATCTTTTTCACACCTGTAGGAATCTTTTGTGGTCTAGTCGGTTTTCGGATCATCGCTTCAAGAGCTATATCGTTTGTATTGACCTTCGGTACTTGTTTGATTTCCCTTGGTCGTTTTGGGTATTTCTTTACCAACATGTTGATGTCTGGAGTGGGTGCCGGCAGTCTTGGTGTCAGTCTCGTAATGGGTAATATTTCACTCCTGTATCGAGGACCTTCATGAAGTGCTGACAAACGGATATGGCGTTTCGATTGTTTGTGACGGTTCCAGTTGGATGACTCTATTGGTGTTTCACAAGTCCAACACATTTTACTTTTAGGAGCTGGTTTGATTTCCATCTTTTTCAGACGTTCGTTATATGTCATTACCATGCTGGTTTTTGGCACATTTCTGAGATTTTTGGTGCCGAGCCATGTTGGAAACCGTTATTTCCTTACTGCATTTTGGACATGGTTTCTTCTGGGGTTTTATTTGAGCACGTACATCGGTCGGACTAAGCACGTTGTATGTTGGACTCTCTGGGATATGTAGTGGTGAATGGTATACAGGACTGTATGGTATATGCAGTGAATAGTCTGACGTATCCGGAACTTCAAATGGTGGTGGACCAAGTATTGATATAATTTTCGATGAATCGGGGTGTATCCTTTTTACTGGTGGTTCAAACTTTGGAGCGTCGGCTGTAGATGGACCAATTTATAGCTCTAATTTTGGAATAGAAATCTGGAGTGTCTAACATAGACAAATCAAAATCAACAATCGCGTCTTGTTCTTCAGGTCTGAGATTTGAATAGGACTCTGGCAACATAGACATATCAAAATCAGCAATCGCGTCTTGTTCTTCAGGTCTGAGATTTGAATAGGACTCTGGCAACATAGACATATCAAAATCAGCAATCACGTTCTGGAATTGATTGTCACTCACAGCATCAGCGTAGTTTTCCAACATAGACATATCAAAATCCGGAGTTTGTCTGTCTAACTTGGACATGCATTTCTTTGTTTTTTTATGGCGGGACATGGAGGAGTTCCTGACTTCAGCACCACACCTTGAACATACTTGTTTCATCGAAGGAGGTTTTTCATTGAATCCGTTGGAAGAAGCATAAGCTGGTGGATTTGACGCTGACATACACTTCTTTGTTTTTTTTGGTGGCGGGATAGGTTAGATGCAGTAACCTCAGCTCCACAATTCGGACATTTCTTCATTGATGATCTTCGAAGACCATCCGTAGCATTGAGAAATGCTGTTTGCTTGCTAGCAGGAGAAGACGCCATTATTATAGAGCTGGCTACTCTCTTACTGTATGGGCGATTGACGATGGAAAAGGATGAGGTATGGATGCACTTCTTTGTTTCTTGGTGGCGGGATAGGTTAGATGCAGTAACCTCTTCTCCACAATTCGGACATTTCTTGACTGATGATCTTCGAAGACCATCCGTAGCATTGAGAAATGCTGTTTGCTTGCTAGCAGGAGAAAACGCCATTATTATAGAGCTGGCTACTCTCTTACTGTATGGGCGATTGACGATGGAAAAGGATGAGGTATGGATGGATGAGAATAGGAAGAGGAGTAGGAAGAGGGTGGGTGTGTGGGATGAGTGGAAGGAAGGATGAGAGCATTATTAATACATTTGACTCTGAACTAGAACATAGTTTTTTGTAACTCTTTTTCATAAAACGATCCTATTATTTCCTCACCAGACTGGTCTGGCGATTTTGTAGGTAACGGGGCAAGTTTTGTTGACAGCCACAATCCGAAAAATTTCTCTTGTCCAATTTCTGCGGTATTTATTTCCAAATACATCTTTCTTTATAGTAATTCTTACGCGGTCTCCAACCGAAAGTCTGGGTCTGAATACTAGACATTGTCCAGTGTTTGCGTACATGTTTCTTAAAGTTTGTTCATTGCTTGAATTCACTTCTGATGGGCTCATCTTTATAGTGCTATGAAATTTACTGTTATATTGACGTAGAAGCTTCTGTAAATGTGACACCCATCTAAAAGAGTTTTGAATTTCAAAGTGCACTTTCATTTTTTCATTGAGAGTTTCTATGGAAACGCTCTATAATGGCACTTTTTTTCCTCATTTTCAGTATGGTATAACTTTATTTGATTTTTGTGTAAAAACTCTCTAAATTCCTTATTAACAAATTCTCGTCCTTTATCCGTGTGAAGAAGGTTCGGGGGTTTGTGACCAACCAATTTTCGCTCTTCTTAATATTTTACTAAACGATTTAGTAACCTCTTGTGAGCTTTTAGTTTTTAATGGTTCTGACCACGCATATTTTGAAAACGTATCAATTACATTAAGTATGTATCTGAATCCATCATTTTCCTTTGAAAACCTAATCATTACAACAAGGTCTGCAGCCCACAAATCATCAATACCCAAAGTTACAATTTTTCTCTTAGGGAATCGCTTAACCACAGGTTTATGAACCTCTAATGCTCGAAGCAGGATTTCTTTCCGACTTTTCTGCTTCATTAATTCCTGATACTAACTACAATTCACTTACAGTATACCAAACTAGTAATTTATAAGGTGCGATGTCTCGCGCGGCGCGGCGGTGACTGGACAGTGACGAGGCGCGTAAACGATTGTTTGTATACTTATAGAAACAAGACGCGGTGTCTCACACGGCGCGGTGGTGGTGACGGTTCAGCAGTCTCGCGGCGCGGTGATGACGAGGCGCGTGCCGATTGCTTGGCGGTGACGGTTCAGCAGTCGCGCGGTGCGGTGCTGACGAGGCGCGTGCCGATTGCTTGTACACTTACAGTAACAACGCGTGGTGGCGGTGGCGGGACAGCGATGACATGCGTGGTGATTCGCGCGGCGCGGGTTCTGACTACCCGTACTCACACTCTTAGTCGCTCTCTAAAAAAATTGCGGTGGCGGGACAGCGATGACATGCGTGGTGATTCGCGCGGCGCGGTTCTGACTACCCGTACTCACCACTCTTAGTCGCTCTCTAAAAATTCTGTCCCAGATTCGGTCTCACACACGGTTTGTCCCAGAACCGGTCTCGGGTGCTCTGTCCCAGCAACGGGCCAAAGTATACTACTAACGTATTTTTGTAAGAAACTCTAATAATGAAGATGGATGAAATTGATGGATTGTTATTTGAGTATTTTATTTTTGTAGCAAGTAATATCTTTTTACTGATCCTATTTTCTTCACAATTAGAGCTTATCTCACTAATAACAGAAAATCATTGTGTACGTAAAATTAGTGCATGATTACCTTATACTATTATATAAATAAAATTATATTTTTTGTGTGTGTGTAAATTCTACAGGTTATTATTCTATTGTTGGTTGTTATGTTGAAGAATTCAGTTATTAAAGGTACTTCTTTTTTTAGATGATAATAAAACATTATTATGCGAACCTCATTTTTAAAAATATAACGTATTATTAACATAGAGGTGCATAACTACAAACCGCATTAATATCTAATAAACTGAAACGAATTATTTCGTCGTTTATTTTTTATTTGTATCACTTTAAATCGTTTTTGTTTGTTTAAAAATGTTTTTATATAAAAAGAAATAATAATATTAATAGCCAGAGGATTCTAATGATTGATAATAATAAATCAAACATGTACTCATTATATATTTAAGTTGTCTACAATATTGTACATACATTGTACATACATTGTACATACATTGTACATACATTGAACATACATTGTACATACATTGTACATACATTGTACATACATTGTACATACATTGTACATACATTGTACATACATTGTACATACATTGTACATACATTGTAACATACATTGTACATACATTGTACATACATTGTACATACATTGTACATACATTGTACATACATTGTACATACATTGTACATACATTGTACATACATTGTACATACGTAACATAAACATAGTTACGTTCAGTGTAAAAAAATACCAAAGTACCTACTCAAGTTATCTACACGCTGTTTTTGATTAAAGTTTATTAAATTATTTTAACGTATAATTTTTTAAGCTATGTATTATGTTTATTATTATTATTATTTTAAGCTATTTTATATGAAATATATATATATATATATATATATATATATATATATATATTTATACAATGTTTTCCGAGTTATATAAATAACTGAATTTATATTATTTATTTTTACAAATAAATATACTAACTATATTCTGTATTTCATGACCTACAAAAATTGTTGTTTATTTTCTCAGCCAACCCACATACACATGAAATCCTTTATGTTTATATAATACCGCTCTCTCAGCTTCTAACAATGCGCGGCTCATGTATCGACCTCTCCTTATAATTGTGCAGCTGTGTCTATTCTGTATTTCATGACCTAGAAAGAATTATTCTTTATTTTCTCAGCCAACCCACAGAAACACATGAAATCCTTTATGTTATATAATACCGCTCTCTCAGCCTCTAACAATGTACGGCTCATGTATCGACCTCTCCTTATACTTGTGCCGCTGTGTCTCTTCTGTATTCCATGACCTAGAAAGAATTATTCTTTATTTTCTCAGCCAACCCACATACACATGAAATCCTTTATATTATGTAATACCGCTCTCTCAGCCTCTAACAATGCGCGGCTCATGTATCGACCTCTCCTTATAATTGTGCCGCCGTGTCTCTTCTGTATTCCATGACCTAGAAAGAATTATTCTTTATTTTCTCAGCCAACCCACAGAACACATGAAATCCTTTATGTTATATAATACCGCTCTCTCTCAGCCTCTAACAATGTACGGCTCATGTATCGACCTCTCCTAATAATTGTGCAGCTGTGTCTCTTCTGTATTCCATGACCTACAAAGAATTATTCTTTATTTTCTCAGCCAACCCACAGACACATGAAATCCTTTATGTTATGTAATACCGCTCTCTCAGCCTCTAACAATGTACGACTCATGTACTCATCGACCTCTCCTTATAATTGTGCAGCTGTGTCTCTTCTATATTCCATGACCTAAAAAGAATTATTGTTTATTTTCTCAGCCAACCCACAGACACATGAAATCCTTTATGTTATGTAATACCGCTCTCTCAGCCTCTAACAATGTACGGCTCATGTATCGACCTCTCCTTATAATTGTGCCGCTGTGTCTCTTCTCTATTTCATGACCTAAAAAGAATTATTTTTTATTTTCTCAGCCAACCCACAGACACATGAAATCCTTTATGTTATGTAATACCGCTCTCTCAGCCTCTAACAATGTACGACTCATGTATCGACCTCTCCTTATACTTGTGCCGCTGTGTCTCTTCTGTATTTCATGACCTAAAATGAATTATTGTTTACTTTAGAAAATGTATTAAACAATTTTCAAAGTAAATAATACGTTCATAAACATTTTTTCTTCAAACAATATTAAAAAACTTATCATTGTGAAAATTATAAAAATATATGTTTTAATCTACATTTTATAATTGTATGGGTAACGGGTTTTAAGACCTGTTTCAAAAGATCGCTCGAGTGTAGATGTATGTAAAGTAAAATATGAGCAGGATTGTACCAGCTGTTGCCTGGAAAATAGTCATGAGGACGATATCGACGCTCGTCAATGTCTCACTCATGAGCTTTGTCTCCTCGCGTCACAATCCGACTATTGTTCGGGCAGAGCGGCTCTGATGAGGCTGAACCCTAAACCACAAAGGTGCCATACTTTGATTTAAAAACCTTTTCTCTGTGTTTTAAAATCGTTGAGGCCTGCTGGGCCCAGGAACTAAATATATAGAGTAATATTGTCAGTATTAAACAATCTTACTGTAATTTATTTATCCTTTGCAAATTTTAATAAATAATTCAACATTTTTGATACGTTGTATCTAAAGAATTAAAATTAAAAAAAATTATATTAGTATTTTAGTGCCTAGAAACGTGTTTTCCTCAGTATATTGTTAAATTTTAAACCAGATAGATTGTATCAATATCTAATTTAGTTTGTTTGGATGAGTAATGACGTATTTCACCGTTTTTATTTGTTTACACGATATATGGAGATTGAACTCAGGTATAAGTTTTATAACTAGCTCTTCTGTATCAAAGGAATAGTGTCAGTGCCAGTGTTGTCTGTGGTTAGTACCCTTCGTCAATCTCACGCTTTATGGAGACAGTAACATTTAAAAGATTACGATAAAGTTAGTAGACTAGTTATTTAATGTTATCCATTGTTCATATACAACAACCTATGCTTGGTAGTGATCTAATATGATCTTCATAAGGTAGTAAGTTTGCATCTTCATTTCACTAATAGTTGAATTGAAAGTAACAAAGACAGTACATTAAACGTCATTTTCCTACTGAACACTATATGTCAGTTGGTATCTTGCCATTTGTAATATAGTATACAGTGGCTGGCACTTCCATTGTCACATTTCGTAACTGATATGAACAAACAACTGTAATGCTGAGTACTGTATTTCATATTGTAAACTAAAATTATGAACATTATGTATTTTTTCTTGTCTCTAAAAATTAAAGATAAGATAAATACACTTAAAGTTTGAAACGCTTGTGTAAGAGGTTTATTTTATGAACTATTATCTTATATATATAAAAATCTTGAGTCACGATGTATGTTGCCAATAAACTCCAAAACGACTGAACCAATTTCAATCAAATTTCACATGTATCCGTAATTTAGTCTAACTTAGAAGATAGGATAGTTATTATCTGAATTATTCGCTTATGTCGTGAATATAAACGAATAAAATGAAGAAAAGTTTTCAAAGCGCCTGCACATTATAACCTGCAATTACGAGATAGATACGTATATTAAACAGTGAAACACTATTTGAAGGCGCTAAGTTATGATGTGTAATTGTCTAAACTAAATTTTTGGTTAAACTTAAAGGTTGAGTGGTAGACCACTTTGTAATAAAATACATTATGCATGTACAATACATTTTTGACATATTTTTCTTGATCGTGACATCAAGGTAAAATCTACATCGGGGTTGGAAATATAATTTATTTCAACCAGAAATGCTCATTACGCGGGCAAAACTTACGAAAAGCGTGCGAAGCCCGCGGGAAACAGCTAGTTATCATCTAAACATTACTAGCAGAACAAGATACATGAGGAAGAGAATAAAAATGGATATATAATTTATTCCAACAACTGTATATATATAATTATTATATTGAATATTAATTTATATATATTATCCACCATTTCATATTAATTCACTCAACTTTGACCAGTTGCGTAGGTTTACATAATTCAGTCTAACACGTTAAGTTACGGTGCGATGCCTTTTTATTTGGTCAATCTCCACCCAATGTGATTTTAATTTGGTAAAATGTATATTTCGAACACACAACTCAATGGACACACAAGATACTATGGTATAGTGATCCAACCACTAACTACAGGACATATTCAACCAATTAAGTTATCTTTTAAATATTTATATACACTTTCGCGTCCAAATTGTTCTAATCGTCCTTTTTTATCCATTATCTAAGTGTAGCTGTGCTGACGGTGAAACAGAAATGGTGTTTGGGGGGGGATGCGACGAAGGGGGATCACTGTCACTCGGCATGACACTTCATTAACAATTAATTGAGAGGGCGTTTGTTTTATTGAAAGCTTGCGAATATCATGGAAGCAGAACGCCCACACGCACGCTGTGGTTGTGCCGCAGCTCTATCTGTGGAACTCAGAACTAACTGGACCCCTGAACCACAGCACGCCTCATACGTAAACAAGTTTATATTACAACTAATACATATTCAATATAGCATCTGAATTAGCCTAAACCCCAAAACAAATTCTAAAGATTGTGCAAAATTCATGTACAAGACAAAATATAAAGGGCTTAGTATAAAATGGAATGGAAGATTAATCGGGTTTTAGTCCTTTGTAAGCTCTGTAGAACTTATAGAACCCAGGTTAAGTGTTAGAGAGGGCTTCTTAGCCCTAACTTCGCCTTGTAAAGTAAAAAATTCTTTACTTTTTCTTTACATTTTTTTAGAACCACTTGAAACATTTACGTTTTGAATATCTAGCTCTCGTTTCATTGTTTTAGTTATTTTAGTATCAGATTTTCAAGTTCTTTCAATTATTACCCTACTTTATCTCTACATAAATATTAGCATTTTATGTTCACTATAGTTTATTAAACAGAATCGTGTGTATACATTTTTTAAAGCATATATTTTTAACTCCTCTCTTTATTTCCCATTGGGAGTAATCTGTTTCTTATGTCAATTCATAAGAAGTCATTATATTGCAAAGTTTGGTTGCTTGTATCTGTGTATTTAAAATAACAGAATGTAGTGTAATATTTGTGTACGAAGCAAGTATAATACTAAAGGAAAATCTGCATGAATGTAAAAAGATGATCATGCATATGTAGACATTTCTTTTGAATCGGTGGAAAGTTCAAATCTGCCATCAAACGATACAATTCCATCAAACCTACAACTCCAAGAAGAATCTTTCTTGTCCCTAATAAGGAAGATCTGTCGAGGCTTAAATAAAAATTAACGAACGGTTCTTTCTGAGTAATACTTGTCGTAGGGATCGGACACATAAATATTTTCAAAGGAATTGATTACGTTGGTTTAAAAATAGCCCTAACATGACTGTGCTATGTATAAAATGTAGGCAGCTTTTTCAAGCATATTTAATAGCTTAAATAAGTATCCGATCAAAATACAAATGGTTTTCCTCCAAACTTGTATTTAGAAGTCAATGCTGAGGTGATGTGAATGCTTATAAGCAGATTCGGTGTGAATAAAAATACCTCTTACTGTATGAAAAAGTTCTCCCAAATGACGCTATAACAATTTAGGATAAAAAATCTTTAATAGGAGAGCGTTCACAGGTTGGGAGCTTCTAGAGGCTAACTCCATTGAAAAACTAATAAACTTGATGAAATCATCGTGCCTGTCTATGTACACGCGTAACAAAATAATAGTTTCCAAAGCAAGCTAGAAATATAAACAGTTTAACCTTGTTAAAGGAAACAAAGCGTGGTCCTGATAGTTTGTGTGTGGACATAGCGCGGGAACCATGGTTACAATATTGACGTAACCACTTGTCAACCACTTGAACATTCCGTGTTGGCATTTATGTATTTAGCCTAAAATGTAACCTTGATAAATATCGGGAAATTGCACTGAACTCTATGTACACGCGTAACAAAATAATAGTTCCAAAGCAAGCTAGAAATATAAACAGTTTTAACCTTGTAAAAGGAACAAAGCGTGGTCCTGATAGTTTGTGTGTGGACATAGCGCGGGAACCATGGTTACAATATTGACGTAACCACTTGTCAACCACTTGAACATTCCGTGTTAGGCATTTATGTATTTAGCCTAAAAATGTAACCTTGATAAATATCGGGAAATTGCACTGAACTCTATGTACACGCGTAACAAAATAATAGTTCCAAAGCAAGCTAGAAATATAAACAGTTTAACCTTGTAAAAGGAACAAAGCGTGGTCCTGATAGTTTGTGTGTGGACATAGCGCGGGAACCATGGTTACAATATTGACGTAACCACTTGTCAACCACTTGAACATTCCGTGTTGGCATTTATCATTTATGTATTTAGCCTAAAATGTAACCTTGATAAATATCGGGAAATTGCACTGAACTCTATGTACACGCGTAACAAAATAATAGTTCCAAAGCAAGCTAGAAATATAAACAGTTTAACCTTGTTAAAGGAACAAAGCGTGGTCCTGATAGTTTGTGTGTGGACATAGCGCGGGAACCATGGTTACAATATTGACGTAACCACTTGTCAACCACTTGAACATTCCGTGTTGGCATTTATGTATTTAGCCTAAAATGTAACCTTGATAAATATCGGGAAATTGCACTGAACTCTATGTACACGCGTAACAAAATAATAGTTTTCCAATAAGCAAGCTAGAAATATAAGCAGTTTAAACCTTGTAAAAGGAACAAAGCGTGGTCGTGATAGTTTGTGTGTGGACATAGCGCGGGAACCATGGTTACAATATTGACGTAACCACTTGTCAACCACTTGAACATTCCGTGTTGGCATTTATGTATTTAGCCTAAAATGTAACCTTGATAAATATCGGGAAATTGCACTGAACTCTATGTACACGCGTAACAAAATAATAGTTCCAAAGCAAGCTAGAAATATAAGCAGTTTAAACCTTGTAAAAGGAACAAAGCGTGGTCGTGATAGTTTGTGTGTGGACATAGCGCGGGAACCATGGTTACAATATTGACGTAACCACTTGTCAACCACTTGAACATTCCGTGTTGGCATTTATGTATTTAGCCTAAAATGTAACCTTGATAAATATCGGGAAATTGCACTGAACTCTATGTACACGCGTAACAAAATAATAGTTCCAAAGCAAGCTAGAAATATAAGCAGTTTAACCTTGTAAAAGGAACAAAGCGTGGTCGTGATAGTTTGTGTGTGGACATAGCGCGGGAACCATGGTTACAATATTGACGTAACCACTTGTTGGAAGCATCAACGTCATCAGTTTAAACCGCTTGGTCCTATTGTTGTTGAGCTACGTCATCATCTGAGTATCCTATAACTCTAACAATAGAGACATATTACGAGTAATAAGTTTTCGTATATTTCAACTGTTTGTGAAGTTGTTTTTACTTAAAGAAAAATGTTAAAATTCCCAAAAAATACATAAAGATGTACTGTAATAAATAGAGACTTAAAGAAAATTTTGTAATGTTTTTTATAAATATTTTGATATTCTGTTGGATCAGCAAAAATATTTGAATTTAAATATTAAATTCAAGTAGCGATGTAATACCATAGAGTCAACAATCAATACATTTCAACTATAATATAATAATAGCGTACATAATGGTGAAATGTTGAAACATTTGTTAATTATACAAGTTATCGAACAAAGAAAGAAGTATTTAGTTATAAGGTTTAGTTGTTTCAATTGAAAATAATTATTCTAGTTATAACGTTCCAACGTACTCATACTGTAGTTTGTGCATTTATTCTACTCATAACTTACTATTCCCCAATCAGAAAGTTCTGTAGATTCAAAAATGTACACGGGCAAACGTTGTAAATGAGTAGAGAATTATCAAAGTATTTCTTTTTAGGTTTTTACAGCATTTAGTAGTTAAGGTATAATTATTTCCTCTCAAACATTTTAATGGCGGACATATTCAAATTTGTATGAACAGAAAAAAATTGGTAGTAGCATAAAGCTGTTTTTTCAAAATAACCGTAAGTTCAAAAAGACTTTGTGTCTATGTTGTTTAACCTTTGATCAAACCTATCCACAAGTGTCGAACCGCCATCTAGAGTCTACGTTTAAATGAGATTGGAGACTAGCTTTGCCTTTACTTGTGTTATAAACGTTATGTTATAATGGGCTAATACATAAAACATTTTTTCGGATACTCGTATTAAATTTAGGTAAAAATATAAAGTTACAAATTGGTGATAATTCGTATTGATATTGAAATTAATTTTTAGCAATATATATCCGTTTTTAACTCAAATAACAACATATGAAGCATTGGAGGTTATCACTTCGTGGTGCTGTTATTAACACGATATATGTCAAACTTCACAGTCTCTAGTACTTAAACCAATTACAGGCGTAGTCTGGTATATCCAACACAAACCTGACCACGCTCATCTCCTGGGGCTACCAATGAAGCAAACCCCTCATTTATTTTCGCTTGCGATTGTATTACAGATAATTATTCTAAGAAATTCGCGAAATCAAGATTGTTTCAGATAGATAACTTCAAATTATGAACATTTTGTTATTGACGCATAGTAACAGTTGACTAATTAATAACATTACATTAATAGTAAACATTATATGAGTGATAACTGAATTGTTGATGTCTCAATTCTATCAAGACTATAGACATGAATAATTGTTACATGCATTTAGGTTTAATGCTGAAAAGGTTTGGGCGATATTGTAGTTAACAATTTTTATTAGTAACAAATATAACTCAACATGACGACTACGGCAAACCTTACATTGCGCTGAAATGATTGCATATGCAGCCGATATAAAAGGGTGTTAATCAGTTTACATGATAAAAGTGCATATTTCTGGAGACATTTAACCATGAGGTGTTTCAACATGTATTATTTCCAAACTCTATATTTAAGTCCATGCCAAACAATTGAAAATATTTGTGTTGCAATACACTTCCCTTAACACAGTTTTATGACGTTTTCAAGAAAAGGGTTCCTAGAATAAGTTTATGAACAGTTCGAAGTTATCATTTAAAAAAATACACATGTCATTTAACTATAAGTTAATAGTAATACATTTGCACCTGTCCACGTGTCGCATAACAGGCATGGCTAAGATTTACATAACAGTTTCAAGTCTATAGATAATATTATTGGGCTATACATTTCACTATGCCACTTGTTAATATTGCCATATAACGTGATATGTCTGTTTACAAATTGATTTACTTTTTCGACTTTATACGTGTAGGAGTGCGCCACACCACGCAAGGCGTAACAGGCATTGCTGAGATTACATAACAGTTTCAAGTCTATAACTAATATTTATTGGGCTATACATTTCACTGTGCCACTTCTTAATATTGCCATATAAACGTGATATGTCTGTTTACAAATTGATTTACTTTTCGACTTTATACGTGTAGGAGTGCGCCACACCACGCAAGGCGTAACAGGCATTGCTGGAGATTACATAACAGTTTCAAGTCTATAGATAATATTATTGGGCTATACATTTCACTATGCCACTTCTTAAAATATTGCCATATAACGTGATATATCTGTTTACAAAATTGATTTACTTTTCGACTTTATACGTGTAGGAGTGCGCCACACCACGCAAGGCGTAACAGGCATTGCTGAGATTACATAACAGTTTCAAGTCTATAGATAATATTATTGGGCTATACATTTCACTATGCCACTTGTTAATATTGCCATATAACGTGATATGTCTGTTTACAAAATTGATTTACTTTTCGACTTTATACGTGTAGGAGTGCGCCACACCACGCAAGGCGTAACAGGCATTGCTGAGATTACATAAACAGTTTCAAGTCCATAACTAATATTATTGGGCTATACATTTCACTATTGCCACTTCTTAATATTGCCATATAACGTGATATGTCTGTTTACAAATTGATTTACTTTTCGACTATTTATACGTGTAGGAGTGCGCCACACCACGCAAGGCGTAACAGGCATTGCTGAGATTGTATGCACAATTTCTAAAGTCTATAGTTTTTTTTTTTTTTTTTTTCATTACAAAAGACATTTTATTTCTTTCCCAATGTAATTAAATATAAAGAGCGCTTAAGCTGGTTAAAGCATCATCAGTTAATGTAAACAGAAAAACATGTTTGTCTTTTGCAATAAAACCTTGTGACTTCCATCAAGAATACATCGCAGAAAATGAAAAGTTCTCTTCTTTGTTCTGTAACAGACAGACAGGCATCGCAGTGCCATCGTGTTTATTTATAACAATGAATGAATATTCTCTAACGCTCAGCCTAATCCAATGGAATGAAGTCCATCATCCTCAAACTCAGTGTTGCCAACAGAGAGTAATGAAGCTTCATGCAAAATTTAGAGGCTTAAGATAAGTTAGTTTATAGAGATGCTGTGTACAAACAGAAAAACGGGAATGAAATTATTCAACCTTTTCGACTGAAAGAGAGTAAATAAATCAATAAAAATACAATTACTTTTGGTTTGTACAGTAATAGTACAACGGTTATGAATAGTTAATTAAAAAACAGGATAAGACATACTGATTTATATAAAAACATATAACAGAAACGCTCATAAACTGATTATTTTACAGATTTTATTTGAACCAGAGTTAAAATTAAAGTACAGTTATTTCATTCTTGTAAAGGCACATAATCTTTCATTAACCATGTTGTTTATTCACAAAGGTTTCTGATAGGCATGCAACTTTAATACACACAACCTCTCCAAGTGCTTGACATAGCAACGTGTTTTAGATTACTTGGATTAAGTTCCGTATCGAATGTTTTATAACCAGCTGTTAATCTTAGAAAAATGTACTTCATTAGCAATATTATTCTTGAGAGTTTTTACTGCTTACTTCCTCACAGGTTCCTTTAGTTAGCTTTATATTCTGTACACTATAAGAGACTATATTTGACTTCTTCGAGTAGTTATTTACAGCTTTGCTTGTTATTGAGCTATTTAAAAGCTTCCATAGAACAATTATTGTAGCAATACAAGTATTGCAGTATACAAGTACAATTATAGAAATTGCCACTGTAGTAATGTAAATATTCAAAGTTTAGAAAATTTCAATATGTCAACTGAGAGATAAAACACTGTCCAATGTGGCAGCTTTACAAACGTTGAATTAGATATTTGTAATCCTTTACCATTTCACATTTCTCCTATTAATCGTAAGTGACATAAAACCAATACTGGAAATAATAAACATTAAAATTTCAATAAATTCCAAAGAGGATGAACACTTTTTATAAAATACTTTAAAATCCATAGAAATAACTCAAACAACTTTCGTTATAAATCTAAAACAAATTGCACTTCATAATTCAGGACGACCAATGCATCGCTGATAGTCTTGAGAAAGAGAGTGAAGAGCTTGCCCAAATCTATAATAAATGTAATAATTAATTGCAATAGGGTTGCGGATATCGATTTCAGGGCTATAGGAAATAAGAGGAATAAAAAGCAGTCTATGTAAAATTTTCAATATCAAAGCACTGAAATTATATAAAAAGAAAAAAGGAGAATTTCCGGACCTTTGTAGTAGTTCAGTGGATACAAAAATCCGTAACTCCACATTTCGAGTTCTGCAAATTCTGTTTTCTTGACAATTCTCCAATCGTCAAATGTAATCGTCAAACAAAGTATAAAAGAAGAGATGTACGACAGCCAGGAGGTGATAAATATTTCTTTTTTGTTTGGCTTAAAACTGGGAAATTAACAATATTGTTAGTGTAAACCCACATGTTCTACTAAAAAGTATAAATGTTCAGGTTCGAGGCAAAAGGGAGAATATGACAATCAAAACTCTCCTTCTTGCGGACAACTATTAACCCCAATTAGTCACGTGCGTGCTCTAGAATAAATTCACTGGAATCCATCCTAGATAAAAGCGAATCGAGGTGAAACAATTGGTCTTTTGATCGGGGTAAAAAGTCAGGATTTTATACTTATACGAGATAACGGTATTACAGTTTTAAGTACAAGAGCTAATGCTCTGTCCAGCAGATATTAGACTAACGTGATGACCCTAACATACTTAAATAAATGAAACATTGAAGAAATAAATCTAAAAATTATTGGATCGCAGGATTAAATAAACTACATAAAAATTTAATCATAATACGTGCTCAAAAGATTAAACCATTGCGCATAAACATTCTCGCTTACTTCGTCAGAGCCAAGGACCATAAAGATGCCTCTTATGTCTCTTCGAACCTTTGAGTTTATTTAAAAAGCCTTAAATAAACATTCTTAGTGTGAGACCGTGACTGTAACACATCACGCAGCTCAGCTAAATTGTCCTTAATATACATAAACTAAATGATAACTATTAAAAAATAAAGGTATATTGACGATATTTGCTTTCTTCTTTTATTGTTAGTGTTAATATTTTTGGAACATATTACCCACCCTCTGCAAAGTCATGGGGAAGAATATGGGTATGCATAAATAGGAGGACACAGGGGATCGGTCTCTCCTTTTAATTAAAAAAAAGGTTCATGTAGAGACTAAGAAAAAAAGTGAAGTGAGTCTAAGTAAAAGATGAAAAATTTGCTTCTAAACAAGAACAAGTTATTTCAACGACAGTTTACGTAAAATCCCGTGAGAGAGAGGTTCCTGAAGAAAGACGCCACGCCCCGTCACGCTCCGTTGGTCATCTTATTCATCTTTGGTGTATAACGGAAAGAATATAATTCAAACAAAAATTATTTTAGGCTCTCAATAAACACTGTAATTCAACAATGCTCCTTGTAAATAAAAATAACAAGTACTGACGTAATAGACACAAAATTCACTATAGTTAGCAGTTGTTGTGGGAGTCGTAACTTGATTTACCATTGATTGTAGGTGATTAAACAACGATTAACTAATCGGTTATCTTCAACAGGGAACATAAAAAACGTTAGCGTGCTTCATTTAGTATACTAACAGAATGTTAAAAAAAACTTAACGATAACCATTAATAATAGTCATGAGTAGATCACAATGACTCAAAAACCTACTTAGTCTATGTTTAATCATTGCAACAGGACGGTAGCAAATAAAATCAGATATTTCAATATGGTATCGGAGAGTAATTCATACAAACTGAAACTTATTGGTGTTTAAGTAAAAACCTTATTCCAGTAAATTAAAAAATATATAAATAATATAATGTCTAGTTTTAGAAACTCTAACTTCATAGTTAAACAATAGTAATTCGCGCTGCAAATCAAAATTATTGCAGTGATTGTTATCACAAACACATTGCAATGTGTTTTTAGTATCATTTTGGATGTAGCAAAGTGCCACATTTCATCAAAATATCATACTGGTATTTTAAATACTGGTTCATACAAGTTTTATGTAGTACTTTTATCTTTTTTCATCCTGTTCTTCACCACAGCTCAAAGATTCTTAGGTAGAACACTTATTTCAATTAAATTTAAAATATTTTTAATTGATTTTGCTTGGTTAAATGGCACTCCGTCGTGCATGAACTCAAAGTCATCATCCAAATACTATTTTTTGGCTTGTTTGCATCATTCTTCACTGTGAGATATTGAGGTACTGGTTCTGTCTCAATGTTTTCTCTACAATTTGCAGCCTACCAGGCCCATGTACCGACATTGAACTCCAGACCATAACGGAAGTTGGATGCTTGACTGTTTTTGCCTCACACTCTCCTTGTAAAATGTTCTTATCGTAATCTACATTTGACCGTACTGGCTATTGTGTCTGAGACTTGAGAGATGGATTCATCAGGATAATTAACTGAAAGCAATATCATTATTATATTGACAGTATTTTGTTAAGCTTAGTTGCTAGAGTATATTTGTATACAGTACAGTAGGCTACTTAATGGTAGATTTTTTAAAGACGGGAATTCATGTACCATACCTTCATAGGCTACCGTAGGCTTAGTATAGGTTAGGTTAGACTATCTAATAGGTTTTTTAGTGTAAATAATGTAATGTTTTACTTGTTACCTTTTTTTCACCATTCTGGGTCCATTGTGTTAGCTCTTTCACACATGACGCAGTGTGTCTTTCTTTTCTGCCTTCCAGGGGATGTAAATTTTTATTTCTGTATGATTAATTGTCTCTCTGACTGCCCACAGGATATCTTGAGAATGAAATGAGTTAGACTTGAGAGTTTGCATACAATCTCAAGGTTGAGGTGTAAACAACACGATAAGTGGCGTACTCCTACCTTGTTGTAATAAACATAGAGCCTGATACGATTAAAGAAACTGAGTGATCCTACCAAACTGGATTACAATCAATGTCATTACTTACAGTACAACAATCCAGTACCGATCATTGAAAACCCCACCTGTCCAGGCGTGATTCTAACGTAGCCACATGTTTCCTCTTCACAGCTGTCACTAAACCTTGAAGCAACAAAAAGTCCCTTTGAAGCCTCGACAGTTCCACTACTGTAAAGCTTTCTCTGACATAAAAGCTAACCAAGTGAGTAACCACATCAAATTAACCACTTCACGACACTCAATTGACTTCAAACACAAACAAGTCACTGTTTAGTTTAATTAAACTTAAGCAAACATGACACATTAAAATTTCTGTTCATATACGTAATATATATATATATATATATATATATATATATATATATATATATATATATAAATCAAGGCAACCAGAATGAGTTGAATCTAAGGTGATTCTCTTTTCCTTCTTATAGAAATTTTTCGTTCTATGTAAACATTTCAGTATATTCTGCAACAACCAAGTATTCTGCATAATTGTTATTTGGAAACACAAATAAAGGTGTTTCTGCATTATTGAAAGAATATATACGAGTATATTGTAAGATAGAAGGGTATTATTAATCCATAGAATTGGTAATAAATTACACTTAAATAAGCAAATAGTCATAATTATTTATGAAAAGGCAGTAATCTTTTACTGTTTCTAAGGCAATTATCATGAGTACATGATTACTAATATCTATATTATACCACCTATGAGTACTGTATCAAAATGTATAACCTAATCTGATTCATAAACCATAATATGTGTGATATACAGATGTGTATTGTTACCGTGTAGATATCCATTTAATTATGGCATTGGATCGCTACTACAACACAGCGGATATTGTTAATATCATTGCATGTGTGACAGTTCTAACCTACTTCAATAAAGAAGGAATTTATTAAATTCGTCTTGTTCTATGTATACTTTTTATGTTTATAACCAAATTTTCAGTAACAAACGGTTCTATTTGGGAAATATTTTACTAAACGAGATTACTGCCTCGTAGTGGTTATGGTAAAAATTTAAGAATATGGCATAAAGTTTGGAATTCGCACGTATAAAAGCTTTACATACAAGAAATGAAATGTAAATTACGCACAAGATGTTTTTTTCTTTACCTTATTGAGCTATCTATCTTTCGGTTGAAATTTTAATTTAAATTACAACTTTTAACACATCCGTTTTGAAAATTATTTTTATATAGTTAAAATTTTGTCTGAGTTTGATTTAATTTTTATTTTTGAGTACGTGCAGTATTATATGTTTCAATTAAGTATTTATTAATTATTTTTAAGATAATTACCAGAAAACTACAAGAAGTTCTGTAAATATATGTTAATATATACCGACTAGTGTAACTCCATTATGCAATTTAGAATGTTGCTAGGGAAACTAAACAAAATAATAATATAGTTAAAAAAAACGAAATTTTTTACATTAAAATGCTCAAAAACACTGATTTTTTGAAAACCAACATTAAACAAAGTTGTATGCATTCTGGAGTAGTAATCACTGCATCCCAACTTCTTCCTCAGTACCAACTTTGGTTTTTAAAAGGTACGTACGTGAAAGTAAGTCTTTGTAAAATTTTAGTAATAGGTCATTTTTTCCATCCCCGCCCAGTACTTTTTCACTCAATATTGACAGACACTTTCTACTCTAGCAAAAAAGTTATGGAAAATTTTAACATATTGAAAATCTAACAAAAAAATGAAAATAACTGGTTCATTACCGAGAAATCTGGAACGATATTGATGTTAATTAGCAAAATACATACTTACTGTACACATTTAAATATTAAATTGGGCCTTCTAGTAAGGTTGTCATCGATATTCGTTTAACTGGGAGGTTATAAAAAGTTTAATCACAATCTCATATTTAAGGTAAGCAAATTCATTTAGTCACTATCTAAATATTAATTTATGTCCTCTCTTGAATAATGTGAAGAAACTGAAATAAAATATACCAGGATCTTTAATAAAAAATATTTGGTAAAGAAAACCGTTTTGTACTGCAATTATGTATACTAAGTGATTTTGTTCTTGTAGATCATTAAACGAACGTTCTAATTCTATACAGTGAATCATTTGCACCAAAGGCCACTCTGAGTGAGATAAATGGTGAAAGTATTTGCCAGCAACTATAAATCTCAGCATTCATTTATAATGCCTGACGTGAAAGTAACAGGTGTTTCCTGCAAATGGAAATTTCCGTTTTTATGAGGTAAATGTTACATTATCTTTGGTGGTTCAGTCATGCTACACGGCACTACTTCCTCTCTATTCTCTCTTCGTTTGTATTTGATCACTATCACAGATGTTCCATCACTATCACTACAGAATAAATCTAGGTACATATTACATAAAGTAAGTTTTGCTCATACGTGATCTTAACAGATTCGTGTTCAGAATCGTATATACTTTATGGGTTGTAAACTGCGAACGTTTAATTTAAAAATTGGTTCTTGTTAGTAAATATTTTGCTTCATAGGTTAAACATAACATTTTAGATACAAATTATGATTAATTGTATAAAAACCGTATACAACTAAAATTATTTAAAAGAGAAGATGTTATTCATAAATAAATAAATGAACCTTGAATGTGAATGTTGAGTTTTAGCTCCAGTTCACCTTAACCTTACTGCAGCGCCTGGAATCACAACGCTGTCACACTCTTACTACTGGAATCCAGGAGTCATGTTCGTCTGAAGAGATCTAAAAATATCGGTAACAAAGAAGCTCAAATTTAAATTTTACGTAGTTTTAACCTCAGACATCTAGACTACAATACATAGGGTAATATAAGTGAAGAAGTGTTCTTATTGTCTCATCAGGTGCACAATGGGTAATTTTTGCGAAAATATTCCTATGACCTTTAATCACTTAACGGTTAAAGACGACTGAATAAATTTATGTAAATGTTGTATAAATATAGTAACTGTGTAGTGTATGTTGTATAAATATAGTAACTCATAACCTCTATTCTTAGTTAAAATTTATTTTAAAAATAATTCAAGCTACTTTTGTTGAACCTTCATAGACACCAACTTGTAATAACGATGTTGCGCGCCAAAAAAGCTTCGTTCCTTCGTCTCCTGAGTATCAAATATTTATTCCCATAAACGTAAAACCCCAGTCCGATTAAAATGAAATCAATACACTAGCCTCCTCTGCGCAATGGTTCCAAAGCCGCTTTTAAACCCTTGGTTTGCATCATATAATATTCATCTCGTTTTTGTTAAAACCCATCCCGACCATAAGGGATTTTTTTTTGTAGGACATGGCCCTGGTTCTGGGGCTGCGCTAAGTTTTCGATTAGCCCTACAATGAACTTTATTTTATTTTGTACTTAAAAGTGCCAACAACCGTTAAGGTTGAGTTGGTAGTCGTGAAATGATGATTAACCGATATAGATGTATTAACATAAAACACACTAACTTACATTAGCTAAGATTATAAATCTAAAATTTTTTATAAATACGGGTAGTAGTAATTGTATTTCTTTAAGTCTTTTACAGTTTCACACTACCATAAAACGGATCTATTAACAAAGGGAACCTTCAAAAGTTTACTATAATGACATGTTTTATCTAGCAGGTATCCAACAGTTTTGCACAAGATTTCTTCTTGAATAACAGCACGTCATATGTCATATCCTCTATAATGGTATTATACACACTCCTGAACATAATTGATTGTCTCTGGAAGATATTCAATTCTCCTTATCAATTTCAATCAATTTTCAGATTAATAAAAATTAAAGTTTAAAGAGTAATGTCTGAGACTCTGAAATCAGAGACTCAGAAAGTAAATGTCTGAAACTATCTTTAAGATTGCCAGTAAAAACTTGAATTTCTCTGCACCATAACATTTTAATTACATAATATTTGTATGAATTGCTTCAGAAATCTCAGTAATGTTAGTGGAAGCACATTATGAAGTAGTATGATCGCGTTCTATAATAATTTTCCGAACAAGACATATTTGTGCTAACGGAAGTAACCTATTTGTGGAAGGTGCAGAGTTTGCAGACTGTTAACCTTCTCTGCTTCCTAGTTTTTGTCTGTACAAGAAACACAGAGCGCATGTGTTGCTTAACCTATCATTCTGATAAACTTTAGCGTATAATCAATTCTCTAAATTTTCCTTTCTATTTGGCTACCAATCCTCATTTCTTCCCTTATCACGGTCAGTTAATATTAAAAAATACCGGTGCGAAATTGAATCCTGAGAATTGTTTTCAAGAAATGAGCATTTAGTCTTGGACTGCCTACAAATCGAGGATTTAGCCGGCTCCATATATTTAATAAAACACTTGTAAGTAGGTAATAGTTAAGTCATACTAGCTGGTGGAAGTCTCTCCACTTAGAGCAGTAACATCCAACGCCACCAACGCTTCTCTATTGACGGAAATTCCCTTTTGCTAAGTGGCCACGGGTCGGATAAAAACCTTGTCGCGGACCAGATGCAGCCCGCGTGCCATTGTTTGGATACCCCTCTTCTATGGGTTGTAACCCCATTTTCATGTAATTTTTTCATATTTTTTTGAAAAAGCGCTTTAATTTTTCTCTTATCAGTCTTAAGGTATATCGTTTTTGCCGGAACCCTTTTACTTTATGGATATGCGTGAAGTTGGATAGGATTAGTGGTACAGTGAGTGAGTGGGTCTGCTCTACCCTTGTAAAAATATAGAATTAAGTTTAACTTTTTTTCTCAGTTAAAAATAAAATAAGCTTCGTGTAAGGGATAATACGTAATACCTTATGAAATCATGTATACATTATAGGTAAACCAAAAAG